>NC_081345.1:42430249-42575727 GCF_029784015.1 Lycium ferocissimum | reverse complement strand
CTTATAAAGGATTTCTCTATTTATACTTTGAATTAATTTAGATAAAGTAAGTAAATGATATTCAAATTATCTTTTTTCATAACTTTCAAGCATGGCAAAAGTCCTAGCAACATATTAGAAGTTTAAAAAAAAAAAAAAAAAAAAGAATTCATGTAGGTAATTTCATTAATGGGAATTAAAATTCAGTTTTATGTTGAAAAAATAGATAATTCTTGTAATGCACGTAATACTAAAAATAAAAGCTAATTAAAATAGCATTACATTTATCACAAATTCAGAAAAAAATTCTCTAATTATTTTTTAATGAATAAAATATGACATCGTTTGAATTATTATGTGATACACTATAGGAGAAAATGAATTAAAATATCAAAAATAGAAAAAAGAAAAGAAGGTACATAGAATGTAAGGGCACATTTGACATTGCATGAGGGGAGAGGGGGGGTAATGAGAATTGAATAAAGTTGGAGGGAAAATTTGACTTTTTACCAAGTTGGAGGGAGAAAATGACAGCCCTAAATTATAACTCATGACAGCCATTCACAGTAAATCTTTTTCTTCATTTTTAGACCCTACTACAAAAAATTCTGATAATAATAATCAGCCATTAACGAAGTCTTTTATACCATTCTCAAGTTGCTCATCAACAGCAACAAACAGTAACTGGTTTCTGAATGTTATTGATTCTTTCTATCCTAAAATCATGAAGCATCTCTACAACACTAGGCCCCTTGAACCCTTTTAATTCCTCAATGCCAACAGGCCAACATCTCTTGATGGTTATTAAAAATAATTGAACGCATAGAATATGACTGATAACACATCTTGTGTGGCTTGTTGACGCAAAAGATGTTGGTGCAAATCAAAAAATATATATCCTATGACTTCTTTCTTAGTCTATCACAGCCAAGAGCTAAATATATCTCTCAGCTTCAACGATTACAAAAAATAAATTATACTTAGCTAATGAGTTTAGTGAAAATTCTTAACACCAGGGATCTAAAGCAAACTCTATTGTCTATTTCCTTGAATAGCATATGCATATGACTATCAAATTTCTTCTTTTGGGGAAATACATAGAATTCACCTTCCAAAAAAAAGTACAGTAAGATAGGCATATAAAGATCACCTGATGGGGTTGCCACGACTGTGTTCCATAAGGAGCACCCATGGGTGGAGGCATGCCTTGAACAGGTGCTGCAAATGGGGAGGAACCCGAAGGAGGTGGCACATTCTGGAATGATCCTGAAAATGGTGGTGGTGGTTGTGCTGTAACTGGTGTTGTGCTGACAGATGACGAACTTCCAAAGGGTGAGCGCATTCCTGAAGGCTGAGAAGAAGCGCCAGATGAACCCATAGCTGGCGGAGGAGCTCCAAATGGTGGCCTCGTTGTACTGCTTGGAGGGGGAAAACGTGCTCCGCCCTGCATCATTCCCGGCCCACCTGCCAGTGGCCCATTACTAACCGAGCTAGGAATGCTTGATGGTGGCGGCACAGCAGGAACTGTTGTCAACGGCGAAGAAGAAAAGGGACCCGGAGGCCCTGGACGAGGACCCAATGCAGAAGGCAAAGATCCAGGCGGCGGGGCAGCACCACCCATAGAAGGACGCATTACACCAGGAGGAGGTGGCCGAGATGCAAAGGGAGGAACAGACTGAGCCATGGGAGGAGGCAATCCACTGTGTGGAGGACCACTAGGAGGTGCAGGACCTCTTGGGAAAACACCAGGTGGTGGAGGTCCTGGACGACCAACAGGTGGTCCACCAGCAAAAGGTGGCTGCTGCCCAAATGGGGTATTAGGCCTAGGACCACTAGGTGGCTGATTGGGCCTATTTACTTGTAGGTTTTGCATACCATCAGCAAGTGCATTAGGGTTATAATTGGGTGGTGGCGCATTCCTTGGTCTAGTTCCCCCTGGAGCTGCCATTGATTATTCCCAAATTTCCAAAAACTCTAGAACAGATGCCACCAAAAAAAGTTTAATAAATAAATAAAATCAGTAGGAAAAAAAACAGCAATCTTCACGATATCAAACATTCAGCAAGCCAAAAGAAACACAACACCTAATTTGCTCACTAAGTTATCAACCTCTATTTCTTCGAATTTTTTTAACATGATATTTTCTTTTCTTTTTCTCAAGTTCACTTTTCACGGTATTGATTAACTCAGCTTTATATATTGTATTTTGCTCGCCTCGAAATCTTTCATTGTTTGATACCCCTTGTTGTTATTCATATAGTGTTGCATTTCAGGTTGTAGATAGTATGATGAAGTCTCCTCCATCGAAGATGTTTCGAACATTATTATATTAATAAAATGATCAACCTGCCTATGATTTATGGTGAAAGTAAACGTTGAAAGGGTTCATACGAACTAAACTACTTGGGCCCTGGAACTAAAGAGTTAAGAGAAAATTACACTGTATGTTAATTGGGACAACAATGCTACCAAAATTGACCCATTTTTTTAATTCTTACAAAAAATGACCCAAACTTTCCTGTATCCCACTCTCTCTCGCCCTCTCTCTCTCTCTCTCTCTCTGCCTTTTTATATGTTGGTATAAATGTCTGTATATGTCTGTATATGTTTGTATATTTTGGGCTATTTTTTGCAATGTAAGTTTTGGGCTTTTTTTTGCAATGTAAGTGACCAACTTGTATATTTTTGAAATTTTCCCAAGAGTTAATGGTCAAAAAACACACCTAAACTATCACTTGTTCGCTAGTTTCATACCTTAACTATCCATTGTTCCAATTACCTACTTAAACTATCACTCCCTTTATTAAAAAAACACCTCAATGCTGAGTTGGCCAAATATTTGTTCCCAACCGACAGGCACGTGGAGCCCAACTCAGCATAGAGGTGTGTTTTAATACAAAAAGAGAGTGATAGTTTAGGTTGGTAAATGGAACAATAGATAGTTGATGTATGAAACTCGCGAAAAGGTGATAATTTAGGTGTGTTTTTGACCATTAACTCTTAATAAAGCGATCAACCTGCCTATGATTTATGGTGAAAGTAAAAAAGTTGAAACTTGCCATTGATTATTATTACCAAAATTCCCAACTAAACAAATTCCAACTCAATGAAATGTATTAGAATTAGAGCCGTAAATGATAATTAAAAAAAAAAAACTCACCTGCTAAGATGTTAATGGAATTGAAAGACGCCGACGCCGGCAGCAACAAAACGGCGTCGTTCTGCTCACGGAAACCGTTACCGTTAAAAGTGATTTTCTCGAACAGGGTTTTCAATGACTTGGATCTGTAACAGAAAACGCAATTCAATTAGATCCGTAACAGAAATTGTAAGTCTGAAATCTACCGAATTCGAAAATTGAATGCATTCACATAAACATAGCATTGAACATCATTCATATTGGTACATACATACATAATATATATGAAGGGATAAATGTTAAACCTGAAATTCTAGGGAGAGAGAGGTTTATAGATCAGAATTGGTGAAGATTTTCAGTGATCGCTCGATGGGGAACAAGGCTCATGTAGGTGTAAATAATTACTAGAGATTTTTTCTTTGGTTTCTATTGTTTTTCTATTTATTTTATTTATTTATTATTGTGTAGGCTAGTTTTGAAAATAACGCAATCTGATTGGTCCAAATACCAGAAAATGACGTCAACGCAACAAAAAATGAAAATACACAGTACATTGGTAGTTGCTGTAATAAGGTTTGGATGCACTTCCTGTTTGTTAATTTATTGGTAGCCCTCCTACTCCTAATGAAGCGTTAATGTAAAGCTATTCATTTTGAATGCTGGTCAAAACCACGCTTGAAGTATTATTTTTTGTATTTTACTTACCTAACTATCAAGTATTTGAGTTCGTTTGGATTAGCTGAAAAAAGGTGATTTTTAAGTATGAGTGGTTAAAGTACTTTTTAAATGCTGAAAGTTATTTTATAAATAAGTAATCACGTGTTTGGATAAAAGTGCTTAAAAGATTTTTAGAAATAAGGATAATATTGGAATTAATAGAAAATATAAGGGATAAAAGGGTAAAGTTGTTGGTCAAATCAAAATGGCTTTTAAGCCAAAAAAATAAGTTCGGGTTGAGCAACTTTTTGATTTTGGCTTATTTTAAGCACTTTTTAACTTAATTTAAGTTGTTTTCTATTTTTACCAAACACTCAAATAAGATAAAAATGGCTTATAAGCTAGTTTGACCAACTTATAAGCCAATCCAAACTGGCTCTTTGTGTCTGAACTATCACCAATTATTTATCAAAACACACATCGACTAGAATCTAATGGTGCGTGATGTACATTCTCTTTCCTTTTTTTTTTGGTTTAAAAATGGTGCCAAATGACACTCCACGCGGATAATTAAAGGAATTAATTGAAAAAAATAAAAAAAATTAAGAGATAATGGTCAAAAACACATCTAAAGTGTCACTTTTTTGCGAGTTTCCAGCACCATCAGATACTAGTCGACGGGCGGATTTAGAGGGTGGTGACCCAAACACCCTCGATAAAAAATTACAGTGTATATATAGGATAGATTTTGTGTTTATATACAGATATTAACTTTGAATACTTTGAACAAATGCAAAAGATTAGCTCAAGTGGTCCGGAGTGTTCAAAATTGTCTCTAGCATTCTAAGTTCGATTCCTAGAAACAACATTATTTTTTATATTTAGCTTTTGTTGTTTTTTCCGACCCCCTGAGTGAAAATTCTGAATCTGCTAGTGATAGTTCATGTAGAAAATGCAAACACCTAATAGTTGTGTAGAAAACTCACAAAAAAGTGATACTTCGGGTGTGCTTTTACCATTAACTATTTTGAATGAGGATTTCATCTATGTGAATAACACCTTGTTTGGATGATCGTTACATAACGTTTCATAATGTATTGTAGTGTATTGTATTATATTGCTTTGAATTATATCGTTATAATATTATGCGTCAGAAATTTAGAAAAATAAAATATTATTACAAAGAAAAAGATATAGCACAGAGTGAGTAATTATAAAAATATAAAGTGAAGCGTAAAATAAAATTATCAAATAAGTAAGGGCAAGACGAGAAAAAATAAGGTACCAATGCAATCATACCAAATAGTCATTGCATAAAATGATATTTTTCATCGTTACACAATGACATATACGATCCAATAAATTTAAGTAACAATAAAAACAATACAATTTAGAGCAACAATAAGAAACAATAGATAATAATCATCCAAACAGGTTGTAAGATGTGCCGCAACAAAATAAGTCACTAGTAGGTGCATGTCCAATTGTGATAACTATTTTAGTAGTGGTACTTATTTTTTATTTTAAGCGATAAGGCATAAGTACTCCGGAACTAAACCCGAAGTTCTAGGGACGCATCTTTTCTTTAACGGGGTTCTATTAACCCGTGCATTATTTTAAAGTGTAATAAATGAAACCTTAAGTGTTGACGTGGTACAGAAAACCAAAGTCCTTCGAGGAAATCCGCCACGTGTAATTTTGCAATTTTTTTTTAAAATCAATTTCATTTTCTTCCTTTTTGTTTACTTGTTTATTAAAAAAAAATATAATGAAAATATCACTTTATATTTAGAAAAATGAAAAGGAGAATTGTTATTGTTATATTCTTGTACGAACTTGAAAAAGAATTGAAGGTCTTAAGTAGATTTAAAGGTTGTTGAAGTTTTAAAGTTGAGATTAAGTGCTAAACTCATTCTACATCCTTAGTTGCATATGAGATTCGAAAATGGAGAAAGAATTTCGAAACCACCATTGTTGAACCTTGAAAAAGCTTGAAGAAAAAAAAAAATGGGTTTGTCGAAATTCTTGATTTTTGGACAAATTGATTATTGGAGTTTGGTGGTTGTTGTTGTAAAGTTGTAGTTGAAATTTGAGCTTGATTGGTGCAGATTTAATTGAGTTTTGGTTGAATTTTGAGACCCAAAAATGAAAAACATTGCCTTTTTTTTTTTAGGTTCTTGAAAATTAGATTGTTGTAATGTTAATTAGTTATGTGTACTAATTAATTGTAGAATTATCCGATTAAATAAAGACATGTGTATATATTGTTCAGAAATTTATCTCATTTTTCGTCTCTCACGTGCCTCCAGGAGAGTGAGTACACTCTCTATGTCACCTCAGCATTAAATGGTGTATTTATTATACTTTAAAATAGTTTAGAAGGTAATATGATCCCAGTAAAAATAAAGTGTGTTTCTGAAACTTCGGATATAGTTTGAAGAGGTACTTATGTCTTATCCCTTATTTTAAAATTAAATTTTAAAAAGCAAAACAGTTTTTTGTAGTCTTCACGAGGGCATTTTAGGTGTTTTATGTTAGTACTTTGAAGTTTGTCTTAGTAGGTATTTGGACATGCGATTTTATCTCATGAGATGAAATCATGAGATAAAGTCAGCGTTTGGACACGCGATTTCATCTTCCGATTTCATCTCATGATACGAAATCCCAAATCATCCAAAAAGGCATGATTTGGGATTTGAAATCATGATTTCAAAAAATATAAATGTAAGATTTGACCCATACGTTTATATTTTATAAAAAAAGACTCATAAGTTGGTAGATATATTGTTCGTACAATGTGGGAGGATTATATTAAAGAGTAGTTACATTACTATTCATGTTAAATTTTCCTTTTTATTGAACTAAAATTTGATCAATTAATATTATATTTTTTAGAAAGGCCTTCTAGTAACGTATTAATTTTATGATGAACTATAATTTACTCGTTTGGTAAGATTGTATAAGAATTGAATTTTTTTTTATGGTTTTCACAACTTGTGAGGTTTTTATGTTTATAAAAAAAGCTGCAACTTAAGAAATCCAAATTGCATGTCCAAACATGGGATGAAATCATGTCTGAGCGGCTCCTGATCTGATGTTGTTGTGGTAAATAATTTTTTTCCATTGACTGTTGGACAAATCATCACGGGACACTTAGTAAAGACTTTTCAAACTTCCTTCTTTGTGCACATGATTTGATTTTTCTCCTTTAACAGAGAATTAGTTCATGATTAACTTAATTATTCTAACGAATTTTATGTAAACTAACCAATTTTTCTCCACTATTAATAAGACAGTAACTTACTTTCGTACGAGAAGAATTATGACTTATAGTATTTTTCGTATAACTTTCAAGTATCTAAATTTTCATTTATAAATTGATCTAGTCAAATTTAATTTGGTTCCAAATATTAATTAAATTTAGTCTCGAACAACGAGACATGACAACTATTTTGAAACGAAGAGAGTACAGTTAGAACTTTTATTTTCTAATTATAATTTTCGGTCATACTTTAAAAATTGATTGAATTTTGTGTGTAGTAATAATGTCGGAATATGCATATGCTGGCAAACACAAGTAATCAACAAATATTTCACTTGGGTAAGTTCTCAATTAAAATAAAACACAAATAATAACATTGTTAAATATTTTTAAAATGTAAATCTTAGTCCTTCCATCTCAATTTAAAAAGGGGTTTCAAAGGATGAAAGTTGATTAATCTAATTTTACGTGCACACTCTTTTAACATAAATTTTACCTAACAAATGATTACATTGAAAAGAGAACTATAACGTGTTATGTTCACGTATCAAATGATTACATTGAAAGGCGAACTATAACGTGTTATGTTCACGTATATATTTGAAAATGTTTAAAAAACTTATATTTATAAGAAAATATATACTTAACTGTCCAAATGGCAATAATACTTAAAAGTTGCAAAAAAAAAAAAAAGCAAAAATTTCACATTTTTTTAGTGTCTAAATTTTTTTTGCAATATGGTATAATCAATGTTTTACCTAATTTAGGAAAAAAGGGTTAACTTCCTTTTGGAAGTTTAAAGAAGATTTATAAAGTAAGAAAAAAAAATGTATTTTCATATACTTTTCAAAAAATAATTGTGTTGTCTAATTTGAAGGAACGCTGAAAAGTATTTTGCAGTACCAAAACTTGTAATCATCTAGCTTAAAATTCTACATTTATTTATAAGTTAACTTCATTGTTTTCATCATATTTCAAAAATATCCGTAGCATTAAATATTTTTTACGTTACTTGAATATCGTAATATTCTTTTTTGCAAAAACAAAAGTGTTATAGATAATATGAGTTTAATTCAAACAAAAAAACATATGACATTAGTTCTACATATGATAAAGCTTAATGTGGATAATTAGAGATTATAGTCTCAAAAACTTTCAAGAAATAGAAAATGAAAGAGCTATTGTGTATGCATTAATTTGAAAAGAAATTAAAATCTAAAATATAATCTAAAAAATGTTCTCCCGTAACTTTCAAATATTTTCTATGCTTTAATATTTTAGAAATCTTGAAGAGTTGTCGATTGATGTAACAAAAATTAAAAAGTAAGAGTAGAAAATGAAAAAGATAACTGAAAATATAATTTTTAATGTTAGTTTGGGCCTGGGCTTAGCACAGGCCAAATGCCACTAGTTTTTTTAAGAGACATAGTTTGTGTGGAAAGACGACACTGAGAGAAATATACATGGCAATTTGTGTAGGCATATACTATCCAAAATCTTAACTTTCTTGTTTTGACACTATAACCAATCAACTCTTTCAACAATTTTCTCAACGAATTCTTCCGTTCTTACTGTCGTTTTCTTAATGAATTCTTTTGCTTTTAAGAGAAGTTTTTTGAAACAGCTTCTCTATCTTCAAAAGATAAGGGTAAGGATGTGTACACACCACACCTCCAGACTTTACTTGTGAAATTACACCGAGTATGTTATTGTTGTTAAGAGAAGCTCTTAACGAAAATCTTCAGGAATTGCTGCTTTTAGGTTTTGAATACTTCGATGTATCCCGTGAGGTTTACTGTCAATATCAACAACAAATGTTCATTGTGGATACAATTAATATCTTAAAGATGTTGTCCTCCGCATCTCAAAACTTACAAAATTTACCTGATTGCTCCAACATTTTAAAAAAAAAAATATTTAATCAGCTTAAAACAAAGTACATAAAGAATATAATCAGTAGGCATTTAAGAAACTGACCTAGTGATCAATGCAACGAATGAAAATTACGAGGATTATAATTTAAATTTCAATGAAAGACAAAAAAAAAAAAAAAAAAAAAATGGTAATTTTTCCATCCGCATGGACTTTGATGGATAGAGTTTGGTAACTTTACCTTCCGCATAAAACTTAACGGATAGGGTTACTTGATAACTACATTAGTAATAGGTAACATGTAACCCCCGAAAATAAAAAAATAAAAACACGTCTGCTGTCATCATTTATACAAATGAAATGGGGCAATTCGCAGAATTGCC
The DNA here is from genome assembly GCF_029784015.1 of Lycium ferocissimum. Lineage (NCBI taxonomy): Eukaryota > Viridiplantae > Streptophyta > Magnoliopsida > Solanales > Solanaceae > Lycium > Lycium ferocissimum. The sequence goes on along the minus strand of NC_081345.1, from coordinate 42,566,435 downwards.
CTTCTTTTGGGGTGGTCTTTAAATTTTGCCCCTCATATTTGAAATGTTTAAATTTTGCCCTTCGGCTAACATCCATAGGTTCTAGGTTCGAACCCACGCCAAAATTTAAAAAAAAATCGCAAGGCAGCTTTAAATTTCGCTATGCCGCTAACAAAGATACACTTGTTAAGGAATTACACATTTATACGCCGGACCCGCATACTCATGCTTTACGGGCGACTTGGCATAAGTATGTCGGTCCGCATAACTTTGATAATTCCTTCACAGTTACGCCGGGGGCATACTTTTAACGGGCAAACTTTAGTAAGCCGGGACCCGGATAATTTTAGAAGGAATTATCAAAGATACGACCCGCATACTTATGCGCTAAGTCCGCCCCATAAGGCATAGATACGGTCCGCATAACTTTGATAATTCCTTCACAAAGTTATGCCTACAAGATACTTTTAATGGGCGCAACTTTAAGGGACCAAGATAACTTTGTGAAGGAATTATCAAAGTTATGCTCGCAGATACTTATGCCAAGTCCGCCCACAAGGCAGTACAGATGTCGGGGTCCGCATAACTTTGGTAATTCCTTAACAAAAGTATGCCGGTCCAAAGATAGCGAAATTTAAACTCGCTCTTGCGAATTTTTTTTTTAAAATTTTGATCGCGCATATGGGTTCAACTGGGAACCCATGCGGGTGTTAGCCGAAGGGCAAATTTTAAAGATTTCAAATGAAAAGTAAAAATTTAAAGACCACCCCAAACGAAGGGCACTCCGCGCAAAAAAATGAATGAAATGAATGCAAAATATTTGTCTCCACTGCATACATTTTTGCCTCACCTATAGTTAACCGATAAATACCAAATGCGTGTATTTTTTTTTTTTTTTTAATGCGTGTAAATAGACTTTTCGTCACATTTGAAGAAATAAAAGAAAATATCATTCCTACGTGCAAAAGTATTCAAACCAATATCGGATCAAACTCAAAAATCGAATTAATCCAATTCAAAAGAATCAAATATAGTATTTGCTTTGGCTTAGTTTGGTATTAAGAAAGGAAAGTCGAACTAAACCGGCATAAAAATATGTTTTTTCTATATATAACTCTATAAGATTTTCTTTAAACAAATATGCATGGGAGTATATGTGGTATTCTCCCAGGCTAATTGTAGAAGAAATTGCACGGTTTGTCTTTCAAATGGGTTGGTCTTTAATTTTTGCCCCTTAAATGGGCCGGTCTTTACGTTTTGCCTTTCAAAATTAAACTTATATTTAGCTTAAGGGTTCGTTTGGTTAGAAAACAAGTTATCCCGATATAACTAATTTTGGGATTAGTTATCTTGGGACTGTTATTCCATCCTCAAGGATGGTTTGGTATGATGGATAAGCAAAAATAGTAATGAGATAAAAATTTAGTACCACCTTATCCTTTATTTGGTTACTAATCGTGGAATAAGTTATCCCAGGATTAAAAATAGTACTGGGATAACTTATACCCAGCAGAGGGTGGAATAGTTATCCCAGGATAAAATAGAGAAATTGACTAAAATAGCCCTGAGGTTCTCAAAACCCTTTTTCTACTACATAAGGTGGAGGATATTTTTGTAAACAAACAATTTTTTCGTAAAAGTTAGGCAATGCATGTTACTTTTAATACAACAAACCAAACAATCAATAAGAAATAATATCAGGATAACTAATCCCAACATAAATAATCTCAGTATAACTTATCCCATCATAACTTGTATTCAAACCAAATGACCCCTCAATGTAGGATAAAATAATACTATAATCCTGGGATAACTAATCCCAAGATTAGTTATCTCGGGGTTTTATTCCAAACAAATGTAGGATAAGATGGCACTAAATTTTATCCTAGAAGTATTTTTACTTATTCATCATACCAAACGAGCCCTGAGTTCTTTAGAAACTCTATGCTAGGGCATAACTTGTGAGATATTACGATATGAAAATATAAGCTAATGCCTCAGCAATTTTTTTTAATTACTAGGGGCATATACTAAAGACATGCACAAATAAGCCGTTTGGACATGATTTGAAACTATGAGATGAAACCGTGATTTGAAATTATGTTTGGACATGCCATTTGAATTTCTTAATATGTATTTTTTCTTTTAGATATATAAACCATACAAATTGTGAAAACTATTAAAACTTTCCCAATTCTTATAGAAGGAAATGATGGTCATTTGGTTACTCATTTTACAGAGGTTTGGCTGATAGTCTGTTCACTGAAAAATTATAATGAGCATTATTGAAAATCATTTTATTGTAAAAGCCAGCTAATTCATTGATGTGGTAATGTGTTTGGAAACAGATAGAACATAAATAAAGGTTGGTAAAAGTTAATGAGATTGATAAATAGTTAGTTGGAGTAATTGTTAAAAATATTTACCAATTTTTAAGTCTTTTTTTATAAAATATAAACTTATGAGTTAAATTTTATATTTAAATTTTTTGATATCATGTTTTTTTGAATGATTTGGATTTTTATCTCATTATATGAAACTATAAAATGAAATCACAATACTAAACGCTAATTTATGTCATGACATGAAATTGCAACGTGCAAACGACTACAAAATAAGGGCAAAAGTACACATGACCCACACGCCGCTGGAGCTGTGACGAAATTTAAATACAACTTTGAGTTGATTTCAGATCCGGGGATTCAGGTTTCAAAAAAGCTTAGTGGCTGAATTTATGGTGGCTCGATAATACAAAGAGCGCACATAATCATACAAATTAGTAGTAGTAGTAGTAGTATTTTACTTGTTCATATTCAATAAACAAAATTTGTTAGGTTAGGGAGAAAAATCTCACCCTAAATCACACTTCCAAGACACTCTGCTTCACTATATACTTACTGACATCAGGTAATTTTATTGAATCTTTACTGCAAAATGAAATTTACAACTTTGATCTCATGTAATATAACTGTTATTTACTTCCATTTTGTTACTGGATTATAGATCTGAACATGAGATTGCACTGGGTATGTTCTTGTTTGTTGTTGCTTATAGATCTGAAGAAACTGAAGGGTAAAGTGGTGGTTTTGAATTCAACAGAATATTAATTTAGTATAATTTACTAAATTCATATTGTGTTAAATTCAAAACCACCACTTCACCCTTCAGCATAATTTTCCTTCTCAAAAAAGAAAAAAAAAAAAAAGGAATTTAGTATAATTTAGTTTTTTGTATTGGTACAAAGTCGGTTTACATGTAATTGAGATGTGGTAGTTGTGTTATATGATGCTATAAGTTTTTTTGCATTTTTTGTTTTGGTTGTTATGATTTTAATTTACTGATTTGTTTTGATCTCATGAAATTCGTCTGATATGTTCTTCGTTTTGCTCTGTTTGCTTCCTTTTTGGATAAATTTTACGTACAGGTGTATGTTGGAGGAAGATCTGTTTGGATAAATTGATAGTGATTTTGATTTGCTGATAAACTGGTGGTTTGAGAAGCCCCAATACGAGTCTTTGACCTCTTTGTTTCTTGTTAGATCATCAGGCTTGTCGATAAGATAGTGAGTTATAGTGGAGTTTGATTGAATTGGTTGTTAACTCAGTTGAAAATGATTGTTGTTGCTCAGCATCGGAATCAATACTATGGGAGAAGTAGGGCACATGATCCTACTCGATTTGAGTCATTTGGTTCACCTCCTAATTGCCGGGCTTTTGAGTCCCGAGCAGGTTCATTTCAAACCCAATCTAAGTCTTGCAAGATACCTGGCACTAAACGGCCCTCCTCGGGTTCTTTGTCTCCCAAAACACGATCACCTTTAGCATCACTGCCTGTTAATACTGTTAAGTCTTACTCTGAAGATCAAACGAAATCAAGAAAACCAGGCAGAAGTAGCACGGTTGCGATACCATTTAACCTCAAAGTGGATGTTGGTTCTAGGAATGAGGTTTTCTTGAATGATGAGTTTCCATTTTCTGAACTATGGGCGGGACCAGCATATTCAAATTCTCCTTCCCCTAGTTCTTTGCCCATGCCCAAATTTTCTCTCAGGCCTAAAAGGACTGCCTCTCTTGAATTTCCTGCTTCAGCGTCTGATATTGATTTACGTCCCGTTGCCAAGTCAGCACCAGCATCCCCAACCAGGGAGCGTGGTCCTTCTCCAGGAATTGTATTTGACAGTACTGACTCTGCGACACAGACTCTTCGTCGCATGCTCAACCTTGAAATTATAGATGGATGAATGTGTGGTTGGAGTGCTGAGTAGCAGCTTAGTAGGGGATTATGTAGTTTTCGTATTGGGTAATAGTAGAAAGTACAAATGGTGAATAAATCAGTTTTTACTCTTTAGTTTGAAAGTTATGGTTTTGCTTAGTGTTTGTCATGGTAGAGAACAGCTTTAGTTCAGTAGTGAAGTTTCAGCACCTGGTAAGAGTGTTTGTTTTAAGGGAAATTCGATATGAGCAATGGCTGGATGGTCAACTGTCTCCAGGTACATTCAAAGTTCGTGCATTTATGTGCGCTTGTGCATATATCAGTGGAAGAAGAAACTGGGTGTTGAGTGCAATGCTCCTATTGTAGTAATTAATAGATAGCTTGTAGTTCTTTGTAGAGGTTGCAGAAGTTGTTGCTCAACTATCGACAATGCTCCGGAGATCACTTCATCATAACCATCAATTCTCATTCTTGGTTCTACTTGTCATAGGATTGTTCCTTTAGAGATTCTGTTTGTCAGAGATATTGTATATATCTTAGACCTTACCAGATTAGTTAACTTCCCTTTAGACTTCTGTTCTAGTCAGTTACCAAACTCTTAGCCGTTTCATCCAATCTTGCATCGTAACCTTCTCTCTCTCTTTGTAGATTCAAATTCACGACTAGAATAGGATAATTTGGTTTATCTGAGTCCTTGCTATTCCTTGAATGCCTGAATTGGCTGGTCATTATACCTTTTGTCTGTGTTATTTCTTCTTCTCTTTGACTTTGAATAGGATCTAACTCCTACTTCTTCCTCTTGAAGTTTTTTCCCTTTAACCAATTTTCTGTTTTTTGGAATGAAAATCGGGAAAGGGAATTTGTAGTTAGTTGTATCCTTTTCGGTTCCTGGTTTTTGGTATCTTCCCTTTTAGCGTTCCTCCTGTGAGTCCAATTATGCCTGTTAAGTAGTTTATTCCACTCAGCTTGCCTCTGGAGATGGTTGATCATCTAGTTATTGATAAGGTAAGACTTCCTAAGTTTTTATCTATCTTGGTGCTGTCCATAACTCGGTATCTAGCTAGATGTGCTATGATTTTTGCTTATAAATGTTTACTTCTTTTTTGTGTGTAGCACTTTTAGGAGCTGTTGGAAGAATGTTGAAGATGCTGTTCTCGTTGCTCTGACCTTGGTGGCACCACTCGTTATGTTTCATTTCAGTGTCTTTATAGTACATGCAGTCTGTAGGTCTTAAGACCAAACTGCTAGTTACTACTGCAGTGATTATCTAGTGTTGTTATGTTTTATGTTTTGGAGCTTTTACATTTGTCGTTGAACTTAGGAACTTCTTGTTATTGTTAAGGTAGCATTTTGATGAAGACTGTAGTTCTGTTTCTCTACGTACTGTTGTTTGCCTGTCGAAGTGCTGCTGCTCAGGCATAGTATTTACTTTGCTACATGCCCACCTCTTTTGGTATCAGAAATTATTCACTTAGGCTCTGCTTATGTTGTACCCTGGCAAGAGGCAACCCATTTTCAGTTTGTCTTTTAATAATGATATTTTTTAGTCATGCATTGGCTATGCACTTGTTTAATGTCAGCACATAGCACATACGGGGCCGCTGACAACTTGAGTCCAAAATGATTGTCATGCATCATGCATTACCAAATTGATTTCATCATACGTCGACCATTTTCTACCATAGAATTTGTTTAGTTCGGAGCATATTAGATCTGCAAGTAATTTGGACGGGACAACTATATGTGCATGCATAATGCAACAACCTGATTGTCGCGGCTGCATCATGATCAAAGCAGGTGATGGGTAAGCACGTAATCAACGGAACAATTGAAATAGAGGAATCGTATCTTTTTTTTATTTTTTAAATCAAATATTTACATATAACAGTGTCGACAAGTTTTGGAGATTTCACTCGAGAGGGTCACAACATAGGGAAATGGATCAATTTTTTCCATATATATGTAAAGTTCGAGTGGAAAATAATAAGTTTTGTTGACCATTGAACCCGTCATATATCCGATTCTGTAAATTTGTAACTGTAACTTACAAGCAGCAGTAAAGTACTAGGCGTGTAAAAAATATAGGTTTATCCAACGCGACTAGAAATTAAATTAATCTCGATCAAATCTTAATACAGCTCAAATTTAACAGAGTACATCAAAGGCTCTGCCTTAATGTAGTGTATTACAAAGTTTAACAAAAACTATAAAAAAGAATAACCAAATAGTGCCAAATCCATACTCCAAGGTACTCTAAACACACTGCAAACAAGGCAATAATGGAACTCAAATGGAGGTGAACACTGAGGCAAATGATGCTGCAACTACAAGGGTAAACAAGAGAGAGTATGGCAGCTTGACTGTGTTTCCTGAATTTCCACTTGGCTGACCCTTAGATCCACCTGCCAAATGCCAACAATGTTAATTATATCAAGCGAATAAAACATCCAAAAAGTTGGAGATTTCACAAAGATCAGGCTTTTTCTTATTATTATACAACAACAATTAAAAAAAGAAGTTTTATTTGTATTCGTACCTGAAGGAGACCCTGGAGAACCAGATGGAGTCGTAGCTGAAATGTTCATATTGACAGAGAAAACAAGTTAGAAACTCTGAAAATCTCATGCTGCAAGTGTCTTTGTTATGAAAATAAACAACAAAAACTAATAATAATATTAGCAAAGTGAATAGTGTCTTTTGATGAAAATTTTGAATATTACTAAAAAAAATAAAAATATTATCTCTTTAATTGTGTTTGGCGCAAGCAATACGAAGTTAAAAATTAAGACAGTTGTAACAAAAAAAAAAAAAAAAAAATCTGATAAGTGATCATCAAACATCAAGAAAATGAAATCCTCATATAAAACATATTTTTTTTTTTAAAAACATACAAAACATCCTTTGAGAAAATGACTTTCATGTACCAAATACATACCGAGTTTGAAACCAAAAAAGGAGAAGAAAGAAAGCAGTATACTCAATGAACTTAGCTTACCTTTACAAAGGCTAACAGAGGGAGTCTGGATATTACAAGCTTTAGGAAGAGCCATAGCTTGTGTCTGATTAACACTAATTCCTAAAGATGAGGCAGCACCACCATTAATCACTTCACACAAGCATTGTGGCTGATTTTTCACAATAGTGGCCAATTGAGTGCAACATCCTGATGATGGTGTTGTAGCATTTCCTTGTATATATTGCAAACATGGTGCTAATCCAACAATCACTTGTTGGCAATTATCTGATTGACCAGTAACTTGCATTGAAAACATAGCCATAACCACAACGATTGCACTAGCTAACATCTTCATTTTCTTGAATATTGTGCTTGGAATTTAATTAGTTCCTTCTCAAAATCTCACTTTTGGCTGCTGATAGATAAATTAGGAGGTTTTTTTTAATATTCAGTGGTGTACGATGGAAATAACAGGACAAAGTGTGCTGTTTATAAAGGGGAAGATGGTGCCAAAAATTAAGACTTATGGGATTATGTGGGTAACCAACTTTTCCTACTGCTTTAGAGCGAATCCATGTGTAAGCATTTATTGGTTTTTCTTTCTACATTCGACTGCCTTTATGTTACAACAATAATAATAATTGACAACACGCAATCACGCATATAACGTCGGCGAAAATACCACTCTGTAGCCTCCACGTTTCAATAATGACTGCTAAAGTTTCGTTTGCTTCTTCTCTTTTACTCCATTCGTTTCATAATAAGTGATTTTTTAGATTTTTCAATTTTTTCAAAATAAGTGGTATTTTAGAATTTCAAGAAGTTTCTAGACAGATTATCTCAAGATTGCCCTTATTTAAATAGTCAAGATTTATTAATTACCTTTTCTTCTTCTAGAAAGTAGTAAAATTTGATTAGGGGTAAGTTCGTAAAAACACTTCTAATTTTCTAGGAGTGAATAATTTCTTAAGGAGTGTGCATGAGTCCAAAAACCACTTATTATGAATCGGAGGGAGTAGCTTGCACGGAGTAGAGAAGGTTATCTTTGCAGTTTTGATTTTTATATAATTATGGTATTCGGGTCAATTATGCGTATTTTGATCGTAATATATTGATTATTTTTAACGAATATTAACATCGAACAATTTTGTCCATCAAAAGTTGAATAAATAAAAACAAACAAATTAAGTACATTAGCAATATCTATCTATCGTGTTAAGAACGTTTATATTAGAATTGTACTTTAATTTATTATAGTAGTTTGTTTATTTAATTATACATAATGCGAAATAAACTTAATTTATTATAATAGGTTGTTTACTTAATTATACATAATGCTAAATAAACTTTTTTTTTTTTACCACTTGGTATTCAATATAGGTATTTCGGCCGATTAAATAAGATTCGCGCCACATAAAGTCCATTAATTAAAATAGAAAGTGTTTCATATAAAGAAAAAATTATATTCAAATTTTGATTGCGCAATCCCTAATTAAAAATAGGTGGAATTCTATTTTTTCTATCATAACTCTTGGCTTTAAGCATATGGACAAAAAGTATAAACGGTATAACTTGTCCCAGCAAAGCTGCCTTCACTTTAAATGGGCAATTCGCAGAATTGCCCTTCTTTTGGGGTGGTCTTTAAATTTTGCCCCTCATATTTGAAATCTTTAAATTTTACCCTTCGCTAAATCCCATGAGTTTCGAGTTCGAACCCCACAACGTCAAAATTTTAAAAAAAATTCGCAAGGCGTAGTTTAAATTTCGCTATGCCCCCATCTAAGATAAACTTGTGAAGGAATTAGCAAAGTTATCGCCGACCGCATACTTATGCCTTATGGGCGTACTTAGCATAAGTATGCGCTTGCCCGCATAACTTTGATAATTCCTTCACAAGTTTATGCCGGATCCGCATAAAAGTTTGTCCATTAAAAGTATGCCCCCATCGCATAAACTTATTTAGGAATTACCAAACTTATGCCGATGAGGGCATACTTATGCCTTATGGGCAAACTTTGTCTTGAAGCATATATATGCATTTTTTTTTTAACCACTTGTCGTGTTAGAACGTAGTTACAAACATCCAGACAAACCTATGTAAATATTGAATCGTTGATGTACTTAATTTCTTTTTTCAATTCCCACGTAATATCTTCCCGATACCTTCAAATATGTACACTCTTTAGAATCTAAACAAAGCGCATCACTTCAAGTCCATATTTCGAGCCAATTAATCCTTAAAGCATCTTTATAAACTACGTAACTTTTTTTTTGTCCAAAACCACATTATGAGTAACTACGCCTTGCCTTATAAGGCAAAGTTTAAATTTTGTATGCCCCCTCCGCGACTTTTAGTTATGTTTAACTAAAAGTCCACGAGGGGGCGTACTTTGCCTTGAAGGGCATACATTTAGTTATGCCGGGATCCGCATAACTTTAACTTTTTCTTAAAGATTCAGGCGCCGGATCCGCATACACTCCCCCAAATCCTTCCTTACGAAATTATTTTTTTATTTTATGCCCGAGCGGGGTTCGAACCCGTAACTTCATGTATTCGCTCATCTTTCCAAGCAAAGGGTAAAATTTAAAGACCACAAATACGAAGCGTAAAATTTAAAGATCACAAATTTGAAGGGCAAAATTTAAAGACCACCCCAAACGAAGGGCAATCCGTGCAAAAAAAGCACTTTAAATACCGATCAAAGGCTTAGTCAAACTTGATAGGTCGGCAGATTCTCTCTACTTCGGGAACCTATATGCATGGGCCGGTGATAAGAGAACCAATAATCACGTGTGGGCCGCCCTTTTTTGGAGGCTAAAGGTCATTTTTCAGAGTCTGTTCATAATTCAAAACAAACTTTTGTCTTTAACACCTCTTATAATTTGGTTATTATTCAATTTTAATGGAAAAATTTATCACCATTGTGCAAAAATAAGATAGGTTCGATCTATAGTTTAGCGGGAGATGGACTCAATAATTTTTGTTTAAATTCTATGTTTGTATTAGGAAATTCATCAATTGTGAACTCAATAGCTAAAATGAACTACGGGTTTTTGAAAAATATCCAAACCTATAAACTTCAAATCTTAATTCCGCTTGTGTCATCGTTAATTGAGATCGCTAACAAATATCTATTAAATTAATTGAGCTATATCCCAAATGATGAAAACATGAGCCAATTATTAATTAATGAATCTCTTATCTTTCAACTCTGCTAAAAACTTTTCTGATTTACCCCAACAGTCCCACTTATCCGACTGTTCCTCCCCAAAAGGTATTTATAGTACTTAGTACTTCCTGGCGAGCTCTTCTTTATAAAATACTCATTTGATTAAGTACTTCATAATATTGGGCACAGGGTTAACACATTCATTTTTGTAAAGTTAAGTTACAAATTAGGCTATTCCATAAAACTAGTTATCTGATCAGTGTATATAAGTTGAATTCTTTCTAGGTTAGGTATTTCTCTACGGTGTCGATCTATATAAATTAAACTCTTAGGTTAAAAAAAAAAAAGACTTTGGTAAGAAACAGAAAGACCTATGGCATTTTCAGTTCAATAATTTTATATATAAAAGGCATTTGGTACATTAATACATTAGTGCTATCCCTAACCAAACCAAGACATAATCAAGAATAACATAATCAGGACAAAGGCATAACTAAGAATAACATAACTATGTCGAAACCAAATACAGGAAGTATAATTAAGGTACAAGTCACCACTGTCCATATCTAAACTGGTTTAAGGCACAGAGTTGGAAAGCTTGATTTAAGAACAAAGAGAAAGTTTCCCAATAGGAACTGAAGTGAAGGTTTTAATACAGCGTTCAAACCTCATAAGGTCTGGCGAGACGCTGACAGTTATAATTGTAAATTGTAAGCCAATTCAAAACCGGTAAACTTAGTTACATCAAGGAACTAATTAACTATGCCAATTAAAAATGCAAAGTCATGCTACAATTGGCAGTGCTTAGGTAGTTAGATTGAGGCAGATACATAGCTGACTTTTCCATAATCAAAACAACAGAGTATTTTTTTCATGTCTAGTGTTTACATCAAATTAATGAATACATAATAGGTGTCTTTCATATATATGCACTTCTGACTCTGTATGATCAAGTTTTATGAGTAATTGCAAACCTTAAGAGGTGATGTTCATCCAATATTGAATTAGATTATGGTTATAAAGCCACATTTGCCAAGAACATAAAGGAAAAATAAAAAACCATCCCGAGAATTACTCAAAAATAAGCCACAATAAATAATATAGGTATGGGTAAATTACAACCAGCGTGACACTCCAACTAAAACAGAGGAACCAAAAGAATAATAACAATAATATTATGGAATACTGTTCTATTAATACAACATTGACATAAAAATGGCTTTTTCCCCCAAACTCAGAATCCCCTGGTAGTCAAAGCACATGATGCAACAAAGAGTAGGAATCCAACAAAATTGATAGAAATTCTTGAGTTGCTTCCTGCTGCTGATGAAGAGGATCCAGGTGTTGACGGCACTGTTTTAGAGCCTGTAGTACCTGCATCAATTAAAGCATTTGCATTTGAGTTTGACTTACGTACACTGAAAGTAATTTTTTTTGCATGGTATCAAGTCAACTAAAAGATAAGTACGACTAATTATTCATTATGAGTAGGATTATTAACCTAAAAAATAAGGCAGGTAACATGTTAAGATTCAGTTCACTAATCTATAGTGCACAATTTCATCTCAATATTAGAAGATATGAGAAAAAGATTTTTTTTGAAGTACCTGATCCTGATGGAGTTGCTGGGATTTCATTAGTAGAATCAGATGGGGTAGTTGAACCTGCAGGAGAACTTGGTGGTACGGCAGCTGAAGCAGTTGGTCCATTTGCAGCTGTTTTTTAAATGTACAAAACAATCAGTTAGTTCATTTAATACGTAAATGTTTTAAAGAATTCACTTATATGCACTGACAGCAGGGTATTTTTTTCCACTATCGATATATTTTAACATATTATAGCAGATTAGCTCTCTTATTTTTTATGTTATTGATCCCGCTTTAAATGGAGGGTTACCAATAGTTATCCTGATATGATAGTGCAAAAATTCTTCTACACTATTAAATATAGAAGTTAAAAAACACTTCAATAGCAAGTTTAACTTCTGCAGATTGACAAAGTCACCTAAAAGATGATAATCAGGTACGAGTGAATATCTATAATAGATGGAAGTAGTAATCCTGAAACGAAAGCAGAGAATCTGCTATAACAAGTAAACTATATTAATACTGGAAAAATTATTTACGCTGTCAGTGTATATAAGTTAAATCAGTATTCAATAGCTAGTGGAATTAAAAAAATTGAAGAGTTTATCTTACCGTTGCACCGGCTCACTGGAGGAGTTTGTAAATTACAAGCTTTAGGTAATCCTAGAGCAAGAGTTTGATTAATGGTAATGCCAAGATTAGAACCACCACCATTAACCAACGTACAAAGGCATTGAGGATTGGATTGGACAACACCAGATAGTGATGTGCAACAAGATGAAGATGGAGTTGATGAATTTCCAGTAACATAGTTCAAACATGGGGACAAGCTTACTAGTGTAGTCATGCAGCTTGATTGAGCTAAAGCTCCATTCCAAGAAATGGCCACAATCAGAACCATTACTAGAGCCATCACATTGTTTTTGGATGCCATTTTTCTTAATGTGAGGCTAAATGAGAAATAGAAAAAGACGATTTGTTGTATCTTTTTGTTAATGAGGTTTGAGTGCAGAGCAAGAACAGGGTATTGGGGTTTATATACGCAAGTTTTTAGCATAAAAGAACAAGAAAAGATAGGTATTTTTGTTGGCCAACTTTTAAACTAATGAATGGTTGGTTAATAGCTGCTCTTAGGAATGGTTACGGGGACTTTATAATCTATTTAATTGACAACTGTTTACCTAATTAGGTGATCTTCCGTTTGTAGTATTATTGGTTTGAAAAGGTTTAGCTTGTCTTCCAATATTGGAAAAATTGTAAGCCGCTACTCAAGTCGTTGTATGGAAAAGTTCGTCAACAAATGTTTTGGTTTGTTGTCATACTTTTTACTACTCCCTTTATACTAACGTCTAGCTTATGCGACACAAATTTTTCATTAGTTTGTTCCGGAAAGAGATATATTTTTATATTTAAAAATATGTAATACTAATAAACTTCTCGTTTTACCCTTAACGAGAATGACTACATGAATGTTATTGGCCTTAAGCCTGGCAACCGGTCCGGTTTTACCGGTTCAAACCGGTAAAAGTGGAACCGGAACCGAAATCGGAACCGGTGGAACCGGTTTACCGGTTACTGTTAACCGTTTAAAACCTACCGGTCCGGTTTTGATTTTTTGGGACCGGAACCGGTTAAACCGATCAAAATATATATATATTTTTTTTAAATGTAGCCGTTAACTGTGTGGGCTGGACCGTTGGGCAACCGTCCATTTTGCAAAAATGGCCGTTGCCAACGGCTCCAAACGCCACTTTTGGTCCCCCAACCCCCCCAAACTTTTTTTTTTTTTTTTTTTTTTTACACTTTAACCCATCCCCCACCCCTATATAAATCCCTCTTCATTTCCAATTTTAATCCACACCAATTCACTCTTCTCTTTCTCTCAATTTCTCTCAATTATAGCTACTTTGCAATAATTAGCCACTTTAAATTTCTCTCAATTAAATATTATAAAGTTTTATTCTAGTTTCAATTATTAATTTTGCAATTATAATATTGTTGGTGGAGTTGGTGATTTTGCAACAATCCAAAGTAGCTTTGGTGGATTTACAATTCTAGCCGCCTTCACTTTGTTGAAAATTAGTCCGGCAATTTGGTACCTTCGTTTCAACTCTATCTTTATTTTTCGCTATTTAATTCTAGCAATTTATTTCTTGTGATTTATTTGAGTGTGATTTAAATTAATTCTATTTAATAATGGTGAAGAGATTTAGACATGGTGCCGGTAGTAGTGGTATTGTTAGGAGTGGGTTTAATGAGGAAACATTTATGAACGAAACACCTAATTTAGGTATTGATGTTGGTGGAAATAATCCACTTTTAGATCATGAGGCAATGCAACAACATTATACCAACTCTTTTAATAAAATTGATGATGAAACACAACCCCCTGAAAATCCCATAGGAGATACAGGTCCTGCACAATCACATACACAAAGCAAACCGCCAAGAACTCGTAAGCCAACCGCTAAAATCTAGGGATTTATGACTAAGAATAAGGAAAGACAAACAGCTACATGCAATATATGTAGACAAGTATTTGTTTTTAAGCAACAAACTAGTAAGGATGGTGGAACGGGTACACTAATAAATCATATGAAAAGTAAACATAAGGATGTTTGGGGAGAGCAAACAGGTTCAAATCTGGGGGTATTCAAATGACAATAGACTCACGAACCGGTAAAATTTTTAAGTATGACAAGAAAAAAAAAAGTGTGTAGAAATAACTAAAATGGTTGCTTTTGATGCTCTACCATTTTCCTTTCCTTCGGGTTTGGGGTTTGTTACTTATATTTAACGTTGTTATAATCTGTTATTTGAGGGTATTCCTAGAAGTACTTGTAGAGCGGATGCTATAGATTTGTATAAAAAATATAGATTTTATTTGCGCCATGTATTTAATTCTTTAAATTGTAGTGTTTCTCTTACCGCCGATTTGGTTCTTAGTCTTAACAAGTTAGATTTTTTTGCTATTACATGTTATTGGGTTTATGATAATTGAGTGATGCAAAAAAGAATTATAGCTTTTTTATATGATGAAGGGAAAGGTCGTCACGATGAAAATTTTTTAGCGGATTCAATATCTACTATTATGAGATTTTTTAACATTTATAGAAAAACACTTTGTATTGCTTTAGATAATGCTTCTAATAATACAAAGGCGATTGGTCTTTTAAAAAGGGAATTAAACCCTCCGCTAAAAAATAGTTTTGATGTGAGATGTAGTTGTCACATTTTAAACTTGATTGTTAAAGATGGTCTTGAGTGTTTTGAAAATTCTATTCAAAAAGTTAGAAATGCAGTTGCGTTTCTTTTTTGTAATGATAATAGGGCAAAACTAAGAGATTTTAAGAATTCTTGTGTGGAAAATGGCCTTAGACCTAGGAAAATTCAAGTAGAAGTTGACACTAGGTGGAACTACACTTACATTATGTTACAATAAGCATATGATTATAGGATTCCCATACAACAAGTTCACAGCCATTTTAATATGAATAGTGATGATTGGTTAAATATTACCGATTGGGAAGATATTAAGGAATGTGTTGAACTCTTAGAATTTTTTTATAATGCAACTCTTGCTTTTTCTAGACAATTCTATCCCACGGTAACCGGAATTTTAGCCTACTTAGCGGAAATAGCTAGAGTTTTACAAGAGTATAAAAATAAATCCGGTTATCAAGCGGCTATTTTTAATATGACAACAAAATTTAAGAAGTATTTTTTTCCCATCCCAACTTTATTTATATTGGGTTCTCTTTTAAATCCTTGTTTAAAAATGTCTTATACTAGAGCATTGGTTAATCAAATTTATACCTTTTTAGAAGTTGAAGAGGAAGTTGAACCATCTTTAGCTGACGCCGAGCTCGCGATTGATGCCAAGTTTAGAAATTTTTTTAGTCATTATTCTAATTTGGAAGAAAATGCTACACCCGTTGCTCCACGCCCTACTACTTCTCAAAGTAGCAAAAAGGGCTTGTCGGGTTTGTCGCATTTAAAAGTTTTACATTCACATCCAACTCCTTCTTATAATGCAAACTTTGATGAATATCACCTTTATTTGATGTAGCAAAATGTGGATATCAAGGAACTAGATGATTTGGTCGTCTTAGCATGGTGGAAGAGATACAAGGTAAGTCATCCGATACTTTCAAGAATGACTCGAGATATCCTTACGGTTCAAATATCAACCGTGGCTTCGGAGAGTGCATTTAGCCAAGGAAGACAACAAATTGGAGACCATAGACTCTCATTATCCGGATTTAGCTTGTAAGTACTAGTGTGCATTCGCGATTGAATTAAATCAAAGCGATGCAACCAAAACTTAGAAGCGGTGGAAGGCAAAGAGGAAGAGATTGAAGATTTGGTAGCAAGTGGAGTGGACCAAATGGAAGACTTTGAAGATATCTCCATGGCCAAATATGATATGGCGGATATTAGCCAAATGATTGACACTTTTTTATTTTATTATTCTACTATTTTTTTGTAACTCATGAATTATTTGCAAGTTAAAAAAAACTACAACTTGCAAATAAATGTTATCCATGAATGAATAAAATATATGGTTTATTGAGCTTTCTTCTATTTACTTGTGTTCATATTTTTACTTATATTAAGTTAGGAATATACCTAAAATATACTAAGAATATACTTATAATATACATCTACTTAAATTAAAAACTAGAAAGTTATATACTTGAAAAATAACTAAAATATACTAAGAATATACTTATAATATAAATATACTTAATTTATAAAATAGAAATTTATAAACTTAGAAAAAACTTAAGCTAAAAATAACTTAAGTTATAATACATATAATAACATATATATATATATATATATATATATATATATATATATATATATAAAAGTTATATAACCTAAGTATATTGATATATATAAGTATATTCTTAGTATATTTTAGGTATATGTAGTATAACTTAAGCATATAACTTAATATATATATACATATATGCTGTTAGTCAGTAAATATATAAACTTTACTTATAAACTTATATAACATATGTAAATATACCTACAATATACTAATAAATACTATAATATATATATACTATACAAAAAAAAGGGGGTTTTCTAACGTTTTGGACCGGTCCGGTTCCGGTTTCTAGTTTGAAACCGGTAAACCGGAATCGGTGGCCCGTTCCGATTTTTAAACCGGAAACCAGCCGGTTCTATAACCGATTACCGGTCCGGTTCGGATCAAACCGGTTAACAGGCTTAATTGGCCTCATAGTACATAAATGTTACAAGTCAAGACCACAAGTTTCAAAATCTCTCGTTTTCTCTTGTTTCGACTGACGAGTCAAACTATGTCACATAAATTAAAACGGAAGGAGTATTTTAGGCACGTGCACTTTTAGCTAATACTTAGTCATTTCCAAAGGAAAAGCGATAAAGAAAAGATCACCAATTTTTTATTTATTTTTTAATCGGATGTTCCCGAAGGAGTTGTTGCGTATAATATTGATCATGCTTTACTCAACGCTTGTTGTACACTTGTACATAAAGATAGTAAGGCTACATTGGTGAAGTCCGATTAAAACTTCATTCTCTTTATCTAAAAGGCTACCCTAACTATATCCTAAATTTGAAGCTGACTTTTAAACTTGTAGAGGTAAAAAAACATAAGGTAATTTCTTCTGATGATATGTCTGTGTCTTGATAGGTGGCTAGAGTTATTCAGTATTTGTATCGTGAAAAGTAGTAATTACCCGATAAAATAATTGAAGTGTGCCTACACTGATTCATAGCCGCGTTATAGAAAGAAATTTATACTTTTAATATTGTTTCGGTGGTGAAGAACATATCTTGATTTAACAAAGAAAAAATATGTGTAACGAGTCTCATGACCATTCAGTGGGTAACCTTAATTTATGCAAAACCATTAGTGTCCTACAACACATGAAATCCACAAACTATTCCATACTTTAAGGTTTATTCTCAAACGAAAAAGAGTTCAAAGCCCTATAAATAGCCTAAGCCATGGCCATTACCAAATCGTCCAAGGAAACACTGTAAAATCAACAAGCAATAAAAACAAAAACAAAATCTTACAACAAGAAAAAAAAAAAAAAAAAAAAAACTAAAAATGGAGGCCAAAAAGCTTGTTGCAGTGTTTCTGATGTGCATGGTTGTGTTAACAGCTGTGTCCGTCTCCAAGGTTGAAGCCACAGAAGAAGAGTACAAGGATTGCTACAACACTTGTCACCAAGAATGCTCTCAACAAGGCCAAGGTTATACCTTTTGTGAGGTGAAGTGTGATGAAGACTGCTCCAGGAAGGACTTCGTAGGTAATTATTTCCATCCATATTATCTGTCTTTTAAAGTTTTCGTACATTTTTCGTTACGAAAATAGCATTATATTTAATAGTCAAGGGGCCGTTTAGTTGTGGATATTAGCTAAAACGAAGATAAAATTCATAACAAAATCATGAAATTATCTATCCCATATAGAAGCTGGATTATCTATCCTAGTTATAATTCTTGTTATAATCTCAGGATTATAACCTTGTTTTGAACCAGACCACCCCTTAATGATCATAAAAGTTCTTCTCTAAACCGTCTTTTCTCTCTCTTTTAAACGTCTTACTTTTGTTCTTCTATAAAATTGTTTTATAATCTTTTTAAATTCTGAAAACTCGTGAGTTTATAATACGTTATCTTTTAACCATATAAACTTTATTTGAATAACATGTCGAATTGTCGATTGCACAATAAACGTTCTACATTGGTTCCATCTTTTAAATGTTTTTTTAAAACTTTTGCAGCTCAATTCCCTAAATTCAAGGCTTAAGGAGGAGGACCAAAAAGATACAAGAGATGAGCACATACAGCTGAAGAATAATAAAGCAGTGGAATTGTATTATATTTCTGCTAAATACTTCATCATTTTCTTTTCCACTACTGGTTGTAATTTTCAATATTCAATAAAATCATCCATTTGTTAACTTGAGTTGCACCGTGCTCAGTTTAATTTTTATCTCATTAATTATTTGTTTTCGTAAAAGGAAGATTTGTAATTTACAAATCGACATCAATTTCTTTTCAAGGATAATAGAGATAAATGAAATATATAACCAATTTTATACAGGGGCATATAAATTTCAGTTCCAATTGGATTCCGTGTTTCGTCTCATCTAGACCAAGATTATTAATCATTTATCACATCTTGTCAGTTATCTATTGGCTAGAAATTGACCATTCACTAAGTATCCATGAGTTAATGATGGAAGTAGTTTACATAAAGTAGGTTATTCCTTCTAATTTGTTTAAGCCTCGTTGGACGGATCGAAATTACTCGATATCATTCTTAGTGGAATGTAGCAGATATTAAAAATAATTCAAATACAAAAACTGATTCAAACACCATAGTTATAAAGAAAAAAGGTAGTAAATCATTATGAATTTAGAAATTCCTTCATTTATCTAAAGTTGTATAATGTGGACGAGAATGACCTAAAACTAATTTTAAAAAAATGAACGTATATAGTTCCAAAGGATTAATTTTATATACTATATTCAGAAAGTCCCAGTTCAATTTCCACCAATATCATACATAATTTCTCTCCGGTTTTGTATTACTATTGTTTATAAAAGGTAGTAAATCATTATGAATTTAGAAATTCCTTCATTTATCTAAAGTTGTATAATGTGGACGAGAATGACCTAAAACTAATTTTAAAAAAATGAACGTATATAGTTCCAAAGGATTAATTTTATATACTATATTCAGAAAGTCCCAGTTCAATTTCCACCAATATCATACATAATTTCTCTCCGGTTTTGTATTACTATTGTTTAACTCAATTTGTTTGTTTTATATACTATTGTTTAACTATTTCTTCCTCTCAATTTTTTTTTTATTCAATACTTCATACTATTTTCTCCTATGTGTGATCTTAAATACTTCCACATTATTATTTTCTCCAACTAAAAACTGCAAGATGTACTACTTTATCTAGAACATAAATTAATTTCGAGCAAGTAGTTAATAACATGCATTAAGCTGAACCCAGGGTAACTTTTGCACACAATCTTTTGAAAAATTAGAAAATATTGGACTAGAAGAACAATATTATATAGGGAACCAAATTAAAAGAACAAACATCAAAGAATGATTCTGTTATTCCATTTAAAAACAACCAGAGTACAGAAAAAGTATTATACATAAATAAGATCAATTAAAGCTTTTATAAACTGACAATATAAATATTTTTTAGCACTACCAAATCACCTAAATAATAATTACATATAACAATTCATAAAAAAAAAAAAAATCGTTAATTCAGAGTTTACTTTTATATTCCGACTGCGTAAAAGAACTTTACATTATATATCATCAGATCATCTAAACGAAAACTACATGTAACTGCTTTCATATAGTACTTTATTGGTAGAAGAAATTAGAGTGAAGAAAGTCATGACTAGCAAGGATAATCACATGCACAAAAAGGACCATTAAAGCCAATTTGTTCAATGCATTGTCCACCAGCGGAGGGTCCAAATTTATTATTGCAGAAAGGTAAACATGCCGGTTCAACTTTGCCTTCATCGCACAATATTTCTGGGTGTATTTGGTAGCATGTTTGTGCCATCGCCAATGGTATCATCGTTCCAACTACGTGCAAGAAAAGAAAAAGATACTTAATACAAAACCATAATCAATTTCATTGAATCTCTACATGACTCATCGTTAGATGACTTTTCTCGATGGAATGAGGATTGGCATGGATTCCTTAGACAGAAAAATGTATACTATATCATTACAATATCATTCAATTAACAATTAAGAAGCATCACTCAAAATAGAAAACTTCGTATTTTTCCTAGTAAGGCCAGCAAATTAAAATCTCGTCTTAACGCCATTAACTATAAGCAAGGTCAATATGGAAAGAACAAGTTCAAAGTCACGATCAATTCCTTTTTCAAATCCTGTTGCAGTTGTAGATCCGTAAGATTAATTGTGGATAGATCCAAGACAACAATAGAAACCTACGAGTCTTTTTTGATCTAGCTTTCTAAACTTTGCTTTTCAAAAAGAGTTGTAGAAATAAAAACTGTTTTGAACACAAAAAGGACTAAACAGAAACAAGAGAGTTAACTGAAGAAGATCCTTATCCATTTCCTTCCGTCTAACTTAATCATCCACAGTTGAAGATCGGTAAATAAAACAGGAGAAATTATCTGTCTGTCTATATGCGTATGTATGTTGTAAGTAGAAATCAACAACGGAAAAAACATGTGTTGTGTGTGTAGTTATTACCTAGAAAAACAGCAGCAATGAGAAGGAAGTAAGTTGATATATTTGCCATATGCTTCATTCTGGAAAAACAGTTTAGAGTACAAATCTGCAGGAGTACTTGTTTATGTGGTTTGGTCACACTAGCTAAATAATTGGATGAGTTCCTTGTTATTATAAGTTGTGAAAAGGGGTACATCAATTATTGAAGCCAATCCAATTAAATCCTACAGTACTAAATATGATAGATGGTTACACTTTTGGTTATGCCGATTAATTACCAGGAAACTGTCCTTTAATTTTCAACCACAAACTGTTTTCATCGCCCGATATTGCAAATAAACAACTGTTTGACCCCTAATGACAGTGACTTAATTGATTTTTTCGGACATATTCCATTAGATTTAATCATTTAACAAATAAACAGCTGTATTAACACTAATGGCCGTAGCTTGATTTTTTGCCGACATTGGCCCCCTTTGCTTTGCATAACGTACGTGGCAACTGATATTTGAGCGAGTCACAAATTATTTGGTCAGCCACAAATATTCTATTTTTGATTGAAGGTTCTCAAAGTCGGTCAGAACTGTATGAATAGACTAATTCTCTGCTTATCTAATTTTAGTATACGTTTTCTTTTTAGTCATAGTACTAGGGGTTGGTTTGGCCAAATAGTTTGATACAAATTTTATATTTATCTTAACAAATATATCGAATATGCATCGTATTAATTAATTTAGAATTCAATAACTTAAAAAATTAAAATCTCGAATGCATAAGCTTTGAACTCTACCTTCACCTATGATAATATTCACTATTTCTAAATCGCAGACAACTTGGACAAAAAAAAATTAAGAAATAAATGTGCGAGAATTACTTGTTAAACCTTTTCTTGAAATATTGTCATGGTTTACAAGGTATTATTTCTAATTCACACTCTTTTTGTTTTATTTATGCCATAATGGGTTGTTTATCGATCTTCCTCTCCAAAATCAAATTGAATCATGTAAAACTTATTTTTTTTATACTTATTAATGGTTGATCATTATAATTTAATTTTAGTTATGATACCATATAGCATCTTATATATTTGTCAAATTTCACACGTTTACGCAACCTTTTAAATGTTTTAACTACTCAATATTTAATTATGTAGCCCCCAGTTGACAATCAAGCACTTGTTGGTTCAATTCAACATATGCAAAAACAATACATAAACCGACTGATATTGTTATATATTAGTGCTGGACCATTCAACTAATTAAATCAAATTAAAATTTAGTAGCAGAACAAGAAAGTGGATTTACTAAGGTCAAGGAGAGATCTTGTATAGTCATGCGCCGATGCGCGTATGCAAGATATGAGTAAGAAGTGTCGGTCTATTGTTATAATTTCTATTTATAAATGATACGAGTTTGAGTATGACATTTTAGGGTAATTTTAAGATTTTAGCAGGTTCTTTGATGAATTGACTTTTACTTTGTTGGAAATAACAATTCAAAATTGTAGGAAACTAAAATTAGTTGATATTTTAATCCATGTCTAGTTAGGATTTATAGTCAAATTAGTATAGGAATAGGTTTTTTTGTTTTGAGTTCAATTAGGTTTTATTCTATAATAAATAGGGTTGCTGCTATTTATTTTATACTAGGTAAGCGCGGTTTATAAAGAAAATTAAAATTTATTGTTAATTAATTTATTACTATTTTTTTAATTAAAAAGAGGTCTATAACATGAAGTGGACAGTTTTTTTCTCTTGACATAAATTGATGAATAATCAAATATATCAATCTAACTTGTAGAACAATACAATATGTAAATTCATAATTTCTGAAATAGTGCATATACAACAAAAATTGCTAAAGAGTCATCCCGAAAACGCAATATAAACTTAATTAGAATCCATGTGTGATCTATTGTATACTCTATAATAGCTCTTTGGCAACTTTTGTTCAGATTGCATCTCAAGAACTCTAAGCAAAAGTACCAAAGTACCACTTCGTAATATTTGAAAGCTACAAATAATAAAATTTCCTTAATTCCTATAAAGAAGACCGAAGTTATATTTAACAGTCGGACCTCTCATTTCATGGACGAATAAATAGAAGTGGCTAAGGATAATGAATAAAGGAGAGGATCATTCAAATAATGATGTAAAATGGTTCACACTTAGCAAGTAAGCCAGTGCATTCCCTAACGTATTAAAAGTAACTGTATTTATAAACCTAATTTAATTACAATTGTAATTATCTAGAAATCTAATAGTTAAATTTTTCGAATACAAAAATGAATAAGTGGATAATGAAAAATATAACCTTACGAAATGTTAATAGTTTATATAAGTTGTCAAAGACAAATATAACATACTATAAAAATAAGGGGACTATGCTAGGGGAAAAACTATTATTATGTAAAGTATAGTTAATTTACGACTCCAGAAAATGGTTAATTAGTTAGCAAATTATATTTTTTGTACTTGATAATACAAAACTCGGATTTTTAACTTTCATCTTTTGTAATCATGACTTCTTCAATTTTCCTTTTTTTTTTTTTCTTTTTTTGAAAGCTTAAAAGATAATTCTCATATAATAATGAAAGGGGAAATTCATGAAATTGATCAATTTGACTCTTCTTTTTTAATCTCACTGGATAATTTTTTTTATTTGAAATTTATTGCCTAAATATATTGGACGCGTGAAGATGCACCAAATTTATGCGGAAATTTTCAGTATTTTATTTCTTTCAAGAAAGGAAAAGATGACGATAATAAGATAAAAAATATCAACCTAGTGTAGTTGTGCATGTTTGAAACGACTTCGTCGTAAACAATGTGCATTATATATATATATATATATATATATATATATATATATTTATTAGCAAATGATGAACTCACTTGATAGAAGATGTTGCCGATCATCTTTGCGTCTTAATAAGAATAAACCAA
Source organism: Lycium ferocissimum (assembly GCF_029784015.1). Taxonomy (NCBI): domain Eukaryota; kingdom Viridiplantae; phylum Streptophyta; class Magnoliopsida; order Solanales; family Solanaceae; genus Lycium; species Lycium ferocissimum. Next base: position 42,542,323 of record NC_081345.1, on the reverse strand, counting down.
GGGTCCAAGATACAGTTAACTACGGAAGTGATATATTTGTTAACTTCATCAAATATCGACCTCATTTACCAAAAAAATTGTGTACGCACCACTGCGTCAACCTCTTCATTATTTAAAACTCAAAAACAGAGACTAAATTCAATTTCATTTCCTGTCTCTTTTGCCATTGTTGAAATTTTTATCACTGGTAGAATCACCAAGCCTTCAATTGTGGATGAGCTTTATCCATACACATACATATTGCCGTGTTTATGCAATGGAGCAGTTAGAAGAGCAAGTGTATTATGGAGTTTGACTAAGAAGTATGGTGTTTTAATAACTTTATTTACGTATGGTGCTATTTGTTCTACATGAATTTGAAACGTTTTGGGCATCTTTTCATGAATATTGGATTTGTAGTTTTACCCGTTACCTTTTTTTTGGGAATAGATGGGGGAAAAGTTAGATAGATAGTGGCAGGAGTAATTAAGAGAATTTGAAAAGTCATGACTGTTAGTGTGTTTATGAAGGGCAACCGCAATTAAGAGACTTTAAAGGAGGTGGCACCGGTTCACAATATTTGGAAGGGGAAAACAATGTTTAGTGTGGTTTTTTTTTTCCATATGGGATACTGTTTTTATTATTTTAAAATTGAAAAAATGCAAAGTTCTATTAAAAAGGATAATTACTAATACTTGCTTCAGAGAGTGCCACATCAACGGGCTTTGTCCTGCTTTTATATATATGTATAAGATTGTGGAGATTAGTGGATCAAGAATTAGATATACAATTTTGAATTACGGGAGAATGTTGGAAATAATAATTCAAAATTGTAGGAAACCAAAATTGGTTAGGATTTGATATTTTAATCCACGTCTAGTTAGGATTTATAATCAAATTAGTATATGAATAGGTTTTTCTGTTTTGAGTTAAATTAGGTTTTATTCTATTATAAATATGATTGCTGCTATTTATTTTATATGGTGGAGATTGTAGAGAGCATTCAGAGATTCATAAAGTTTATCAATAAAATAATTTCCTTCATACTTTGTAAGAAGTGTCATCTATTGTCACATTTTTGTTGGAGCATGAGCATTTTAATGTTAAAATTAAAATTATAATATTAAGGTGCATTATTATATTAGTGGGTAAAACGATCACTATTTCTTGGTGTAACTCATGTAACTACTAGTGTTATGATCACCACTAATTATCCATTAAAGCTTAAATTATGTAACTACAAACCTATGTTCTACAATATATTATCCCACTTACTTATTATGCATTATGAGAGAATTCCTCCTACTATAAATAGTGATGTTTTTTTTCCTTGTATAGGAGTATGGGAAGTGTGGGAAATTATCGTAGAGTGCATAAAAAAAGTGAGCTTAGACGTGGGTAATGAAGACAATAGAGAAGAAAAAAATCTAAGTCTCCTGTTTATTTTTCTATAAAAAAGATTATTATTTTTGTTGAAGGAATAAAGTCTTTTTATTGGAGGAGCTTTGGACTTAGCAAATAATCTAGAGTTATTTGAGTCATACCATGTTATTGGATTGTTGTATCGGTTGGGCCATGTCGAGAATATTGCTGCTAAACAAGTGAAAATTTTATCGCAACAGATATGAATCTTTAAAAAGAGCAAGAAATCTACGCCTTAACCTAAAAAATATTTATTTTAATTTTATTTTTAAACTGTATTTAATATTTTCTCCAATAAGTTTTTGCTGATTTGTAACTGTCACATCTCTTTCTTGATCATTCGTTTCTTGAATACGTCTAGGCTACTTCTAATTATGCTTTCAGTCACTCGTTTCTATCTTATTATTCTAGAAAAAAAAAATTAAGGCAGAGCGCGATGAATTAATTAATTACGAAAGTCTACTAGATCAAATTTGCTTTCATATTTATGCATGCAATTGGAGTGGGATCAGTTGCTCTTTCATTACTCTCACATGCATGGTGATCAAGTGTATGGAATCCATTTATCTTTGTCCATAGAAATCCTCGTAATGAACCAAGCTTTAATTTCCTTAAAAGAAAGGGAACTGTGTTTAGTCAATCGTATTTCATAAGGTAATACAAGCACCATATCGCTATATATAGTTCACGCTCAGGGTTCTATATGAACCTACTTGCAGGACTAATTCATTGACTCACAAAAGAGGTAAAGCGCTCACATCGAAAGTTCTTTATTTACAGAGCTCATATCCCAACTATATTCCATCATGGTGGTTTCACTCAATGTATAAATATGATTAATCACACGCGAGGTACATAATTTGAGGAAGTGTTTCATCCTAAAGTTATTCTCTTGCAATCAGAAATGTACACACAAAAAGAAATGTGATTTATAAATCACTTTATGGAAATGTGAATTATAAATCGTGCTTCCTGAAGAATTTATAAATCAGTTTGAAGAATGCATCTGTCAAATTAGGCCTTGGGCCTAACTCACACCCCAAAAGCTAGTTCAAAGGGAGGAGGATTATCCAAGTCATATAAGGAGCCCAAAAATCTCGTCCTTCACCGACATGGGATTCATTCCATTCCTCAAATGCATTTATAAATTGCAGTTGAGGAATGTGACTCATAAATTGCTTTTGGCAAAAACGATTCATAAATTAAATGCTTCAGGAATGCAACCTTTTTTTTTTTTTTTTTTGCACTCAAGGATGTGATTTATCAACCGCCTTGAGGAATACGAATTATACTTGAGGAATGTAACTTCTATTTGCGCTTGAGGATGCGATTTATCAACTGCCTTGAGGAATGCAAATTATACTTGAGGAATGGTACTTATAATTCAGCTCTTTTACAATAAGACACATTGTTTTTTCAAAACACGATTTATTGAAATGTTTCCAATTTTGTTAGAAAGTTAATAAACTGAAAAAGTAAAATACGAAAATTTTGAAACGTGAAATCGACTTTCCTTAGAGAAGATATTGATCATATACTGGTTAGCAAAAATACAGACAATCTTCTTCACAATACAACAAGCCTAGTTTAAACGTGCTGATTTCTTTATGCCACTCCATAGGGAAACCTCTTTTTGAAAGAGCAAAGTTCAAGTTTTTAGAAGAGACACTTCACTTTTTAAACCAACACGCTCAGTTTTATTTAAGCATAAAGTCACATTTTAAAATTCAAATAAGGCAAAATTTCTAAAGTTGGAGCGGGAGAATAATTTTTAAAGCAAACTAATAGTTAAATGATTTCCTCCATCTTTACACACACACAAAAAAAAAAAAAAAAAAAAAAAAAAACTTAATTCACTCTTTTTGAATTTCTAGAGTTTCGTGATTTAAATTTTTATGCAATATAAATGAAACTTAAATGCTAAAAAAATTAAAAATATGATTGTTGGTTTTAATTTCATCATTGTTTTGTTGATTTGTCAATAGTGGTTTAGGGAAAGCAAATACTAGTGGTGGAAGAACAAGTGGAGGTGAGGGGTAAAATGGTTGGGGTACGAAGGGGCATGACACGTGACGTTCACCTCATCAAAATGATAGTGTCATGTGAATTGGGATTCTACCTTTGACCCTAACAGAAAAAGGATATATTTGAACTATTTAGATAATAGTGAGGGTATTTTTGTGCGAATGGTATAATAGAGGATAAAAGCGATATTTTTCGCATATTGTATGGGCAAATTTGACCCCTTTCCCTTTTCAAAATCTCGTTTGGGTTAATATGTTTTCTATTGCATATCTTGAAATCCTCGATCTCATTTTGGTCAAGATTGTATTGGTCAAAGTAGCACTGAACTTTGACTCAATATTGTAACTTTTCACCACTTAAAGGTGAATTACAAAAGTTGAGACACTCCTAAAAAATCTATATATTTCAACAGAAAAACATTTAATGGATCTCTCACTGAATCTCAATGAGAAAAATTTAAATAGTAGTATTTTCATACAAAAAAATTAGGAAGTTTCCCACCGTTGTAATGAGAACCTATTTTCCATCATGCATTTTCCCAGTGAGCTGGTTCGGTGGAAATGAAGTAAAAAAATCATGTTTAATAGCACAAATTTTCCACTGAATATCAGTGCAAAAAACATATGTTTCTAGTAGTGAGATTAATCAATACTTATTATAACTAACCACATAATATTCATCCTTATCCTTAATTTTTTTTAAATTAAAATGGATATTTTATTTTAGACTGAACATATTTTTTTTCTTTTTCTATTATTTATAAGTAAATTGCTATAAGAAAAAAAATAGTACATTGAAATGACCTTAGTATGATGTGAGATTCAGATATTTGTGTTAGACAATTCACTTCCCGCACTTATATACGTCAAGTAAAAGAAGAGCACATTTAAATCAACTGAAGATAAAGTGTGTGTTCATTTATGTGATTGTGTACGTTTCTAGAGACTGATAAATTGGATACAATATAATGACGACGCATCTAAAATCAGTGATGATTGAACTAACAAAATAGAATTGTACTCTCTTTATATGTTAAAATCATACACTTATTCCCCTGCATGATGAGTATAATCTAGTTCAGTGTTAAATTTTGAAGTACTTGGAATATATCTGTAATTCAGTAAATTATAATTAAAACAAATTGAAGTGAAATTGAGATCAAAATGAAAATTTTATATTTTTGAATTTTATGAACTCTCAAAAAGAAGAAACATCTTTGTTCAGCATTCAAGTTTTACTTAATTTACTCTTTTACTAAAAAACGGTTAGTACTAAACCATTTACAGAATGTTAGTCTTGCAAAACTCCTAAATAAATAAAATAAACAAATTACTTACTAAGATCCATAAGTTACTTGTAATCGTTATACTTGAGTAGGATTTAACTGTTTGATTTTGAAATACTGGGGATTATTCCCGATTCAGTCATGGCACCCTGAGCGTTTAGAATAATTTCTTTCGAAATTCATTATAAAGTAAAAATATTAACTCTTTTATTAATTTGTATAGAAATACTTATATTAATAACTAATATTCTCCATAATTAAATATAGGGTTCCCATGGACCAATTATAAATAATCCGTTAAGTAGAGTCACTTCCAAAAGTATAAATACTACTCCCTCCGTCCCAATTTAATATAATTTAACAATTAATAATTTATGAAATTTGTAAAAATAATCCATAGAATTCAAAATCGAAATTTCAGTTAATTAAAAGCAAAATATAAAGTTCCTTTGAAGGTCTGAGTACTTAGATATGGCAACAATCAAAACTGAAATTAATCAAGTAATTATAGACTAAAACATAAAATATTCCTTATCAATATGAGTCCGGTCGATTAAGGTGCGTATATAACCACATTACTGTCGAAATATGAAGTAAATATATAAACTTAGCATAACGCACGTATGCATGGAATAAAAATTCACTCAGAGTTAAGGTGCTTAATCAAATAATTGATCAAAATTGAAATCAGTCAATAATTTATAAAGAAAACGTATTAATTTCACATAGCACACAGGCATAGGTAAATATCAGGTGCGACTCAATATACTTGGAAGTCTAAAGCCAAATCTTTATAAGATGTCTTAAATACATTCAATAAAACTAGATTTTGTGTGTGTCGCGTACGCTGCATGTGCATCCCATGCGTCACACCTGCATCCCATGTCAAGTAGTAAAAATATTTTAAAATCACATATGATAGTTAAACTCAATATTATTGGACATTATTTGTTACACCTCGTACTTTTGTACGTTTAGTTTCGCCATGAGTTAATCGACGTAGACTTGGAGAGCGAGATTATCCTTGAAGTTATAAGAGATAAGCCATATCAATCCTAGGTGTATGAGAGTTGCCTTCGGGGCTATAAGCGTTGCCTTCGGGTCTATGAGAGTTGCCTTTGGTGCTATGAGCGTTGCCTTCGAGCTATGAGAGTTGCCTTCGGAGCTATTACACCATTGCCTACGGGGCTATTTTACAGCTTAGTTAGGTACATGCCGAGTCTAGATAAGGCCGGCTACTTTTTATAGTTTTGTACTTGTTGTGGGAGTCACAAAGAGGTAAGTTACACTCAGTTTATATTTGACTCTTCATCTTACTTTCAGTATTACAGCTTTCAGTTATTTTCAGTCGCCTTACATACTCGGTACATTATTTCGTACTGACGTCCCTTCACCGGGGACACTGTGTTCATGCCCACAGATTTAGATAGGCAGCTGAAGGGACCGCCCCAGTAGAGTTGCCAAGTTCCAGGTAGTGTGGTAAGCTCCATGTGATTCGGAGTTGCCAGTCTAGAGTTTTGTGTATATACAGATGATAGGGAGGTTGCGGCCCTGTCCCAACCATAGTATCGTCCCTACTCTTTAGAGGCTTGTAGACGTATCCTGTATGTCAGTAATGTTAGTATGGTGGCTTTGTTGGCCCTTGTATATATCCCTTTTTGGCTTTTGGTGTTTGTAGACTTGCATGGTGACCTTGCCGGCCCACATAGCGATTCTTATATTCTATAAGACGGGATGATCCCGCTTTGGTTGAGTTGATTGTTGTTCACAGATATGTTACCGCATGGCCTTGTCGGCCTAAGTTACGATATCACGCTTATTGATCGGCTTCATTAGCGCAAGTTAGTTATTGCGACATAGGTTATACGAGTTACAAAGTGGTACGCTTGGACCGAGCGTGGCACCGGTTGCCGGCCATGCCTCTCCAGATTTGGGGCGTGACATATTTAAACTTGAAATAGTTGTTTCTTGGAATAGTTTGCTGAGCATAAGAGACTAGTACTATGAACTAATTTCTAGCTTAAACAATATTTTTTTAAGAAATAAAATATCTATACTCCCGACTATACTTTTAGTAACGATTGAAAAATGGGCCCTCAAAATTTAGGGGCCTAAAGCAGTTGCCTTATAGCTTGTTTGGATGGCTGTTACCTATTGTATCATATCATTACCTCATTTATTTATTTTCATTTTGTCTTTTCTTATTGTCTAATAATCATATTATATCCTTTATCCTACCTTATTACGATAGTTGTACACCGTATCTTACTTTTCTTCTAGGTTTATCCTTCAAATTGTTGAAGTCTAACATTATGTGATGACGGGAAACGATACGATCTATCCAAACATCGTATTCATCAAAACAATACAATATAACATAATACGATACATTATCAAACAATACGTAACAACCATTTAAACAAAGTGTTAGTGGCGGCTTTTGTATTGAGCCGTCCCTGGTAAATATTTTCCCGCATCGGGTGTTACACCAAATCAACTCAGCTTACTATGTTAGGTAATTTGATATAGTGAAAATATACATTAATTAATCATGGTTAAATAATAGAAGTGTATTTATAAATTTTGTCATGTATCTATTTGTTTGGTGTAAGCATCCGATGCTCATAAGTTTTTTCCCACATACTTATGGATAGTTAATAATTCATTAATTTTTTTTTTCAAGTGATATTTCAAGTTAGGAAAGAAATTTATTCAATGTTAAGGACGTACGTGATCAGATTTCACAGTTGACTAAAACTGACTTTAGTCAACAATTTTGGACTAAAAACAAAATGACAGAGAACAAATACTACCCTATAAATACTCTCCCTCTGTCGCCTTTGTTACTTCACTTCCAACAGTACTACTATACTACTAAATTCCCATTAAATTCTTCTTTTACGGACCCTATCTTTTCTCCCTTCAAATTATAATTTTTCTTTTTTTAAACCCTGAAACTATAATGTCCAAACGTTCTCGAGTTAGCCGCTCTGATAGTTTCGACCAACCCAATAAGCCTAACAACAATTCATCCACAGACAATGCAAACAAGTTATTCAAGCCTTCTTGTGGTCCTTTTAAAAATTCTTCTGCGAGCTCTTCTTCTGTTGGAATGACTATTGGTCAAACGAGTGGTCTTGGTGATTTTTTCAAGGAGTGTTCCTTTTGCCGGTCGAAGTTCAAACAAGATCATAACATCTTCATGTATAGGTACATGTGTTTTTTGTAATTCTTTTTTTATATATATGATTGAATTGATCACTCGTCTTGCTTGAATTTATCTCCTTTATGCAACGGCGGATTCAAAATTTTAGTATATGTGCCTTGAGCTGAGAATGTACATTCTGAATAATGCATATCTTTTTTCTATTGGTATTTGCTTTACTTGAGCGCGCACACAATTTTTTTCCCCCATAATTGTGGTGTTCAGATATATTTATAATTATTAACGATTGTGATTTATATGTAATTTCAAAAGCTTGAAGAATTTGTATGATCTATGTTGTATTACACACAAAAAATTACTTGTGACACGTCACATAAATTCGAAACCTAAGATTCCATCAAACACGTACGCATCTCACGTGTCATTAGTTTTTTTTTTTTTTTTCTTTGAGAATCCTTAAATTTTATTGTTCCCTAACATATGTTATATTTATTACTCTTTATTATACACATGATTTTAGTTCCCTTTTTCCAGACTTAGTAGAAATTTAATGTAGTACTTAAATTTCGTGTTTTGATTGAACACAGGTCACTTGCATTCTGCACGGAGGAGTGCCGTGCAATTCGAATTGCTTATGATGAAGAATTAATGAAGAAGCAATCAAACAAAAAGGAGGAGAATTAATTAAGTACTAGCTCATGGAGGAGTCATATATATATATATATATATATATATATATATATATATGGGGTGCAATATTGGCTGTCAATTTTTATGATAGGCTAATTGCACTTTCTGTAACATGGCTTATAGGCTATATATCATATCTAAAAATTATCGTTTTCCAGCTGAAATTAATGGGTCCGTCCTGTATTAGTAATGTTGTGTCTGTTTAGCAATTATACTATAGGTCATCAATTGTGCTGTACAATTTGAACACCGTGGTATGAAAATCATGTTATTTTAGAGTTTAGAAATTTTTATTTTGTCCTGTTAATGTCTTTTAATCTGTTCACTCAGTGGATATTGTGGTTTGAATTAAATTGCAAAATTAATTGAGTAGGTATAAAATTCATGTTTTCTTCTTACGTTCAAATATACAAAAATCAAGAAAAACTAATAATAGTCATACGATATAATCGATCTATTACGATCTAAGGATGTGGTGATACGGTAAAGCCGTAAAGGAGTCATCTGCTATGGTGAGCGCTAAAACCCCCCCATAGTGAAAAAAATACAATATAATTATTTGCTTAGATTCACCATATGTCTAGATCCGTAGAACGTAGTAATGCATAAAATACGAAAATACATTTTTTTTTTTATTTAGTTTATTTACTACTTACCTTATTAGGTATTGCAAAAATATAGGTATACTTAGCACTGAAAAAGGCAGGTTAGAAAGATGGTTATCGATTTAAACACGTACATTGTCCCACATGTCTAGCGTTTTTTAGAAAATACATTTTTTTTTTTTATTTAGGTATTAGGTAGCTGTAGAGAAAATTCCATTTTTGTTTCTAGCATCTATGTATCGATACAAGCATGGACACATGAGAAATTAAATTTTGGAATGTTCCTCCTATTTTTACTTTGGGAGGTCTGAACAACGATCTCTTAGAGGTAGTATCGTTTAGATTTACCTCAGCATTGTAAAGACAACTTACTTTCCCGCCTTTAATGCTTTATAAATATCTCTTTGTTCCGGCAAAAATAAAAAGTATCGAGCATCTAATCAGTTTGCTCTATCATGGACATAGGAGAAACTAAATTTTGGAATGTTCCTCCTGTTTCTACTTTGGAAAGTCTGAACAATGATCTCGTAGAGGCATTATCGTTTAGATTTACCTCGGCACTGTAAAGAAAATTTACTTTCCCGCCTTTAATGCTTTATAAAATCTCTTCGTTCCAGCAAAAAAAAAAAAAAAAAAAAAGCATCGAGCATCTAAGCTCACTTTGCCCTATCAAAATAATTAGTAGTACTATATACTACCGTATTTTGCTAGACGTTTATATTTACGTGTCATAAACATTGTCAAATATTTTATATTTAATTAAGGAATGATAGATTACTTACCTTAAAAGATGTAGATGATTGTAATTACATATCATATCATGCATAATAATATAAAGAAATACTTCTCACAAAAATATTCCTTTGCTCGGTCCTATGTCCTTTGAATAACAGTTATACCTAGTGAGAGTGTAATGAATATTAGAGCATCGATATAACTTAACCTGTTATAGGTTTACAACTGGTTACTTAACATTTATTCTATATTAATCAATGCTTAATTATTAGATAAAGTTACCTGTAGTTTACGCCAGTAAATAAAACTTAAACAACTGAAAATTTTATTTTATAACACAAATTTTCATTAATTATTGTAAGAAAAGCTTGTGTTTCTAGTAGTGATATATAACGAATGATTTTTCAGCTCCACATGCAGGAGACAGTCAACGCACATGAGCTGGATCGGAGGACACCGTTTTTGGTAAAATGCTCTTCCTTATTTATCCTCCGAATCTCTCAAAAAGCTCACCAGCTATAATAACACCACCAAACCCTCAAGTGCGAAATAATGCTATAGTGATAATTAGTCGAGACCAATGAATCTAGTTGTTTGGAACTGTCGAGGCGCGCACAACATTGAAATTAGATGTAGTTTTAGGTCGTTGTCAGATTGTTACAGACCACACATGGTTGCAATTCTTGAAAGTACTACTAGCCGATTCCCCGTTTTACTGATATGATTCAAGACCCTGTCGGGGGTAACTCTAGTGGCGTCGTGGTTATGTGGGATAACCATTTTTTAGAGCTCGATCAGATTGCAAACGTGGATCAGTAAGTTCATGCTATGGTGAAGGTACGTGCAAACCAGCAAATAAAGATTCGTAGTTTTTAAATTGTATTTATGATGGTACTCATATAATCGATTCCAACTTGTTTAGAACAGAGACACATAGTTATGGAACACTCTACACCAATAATTAGTGGCATTGAGAACATTTTGCCAACTTTCTCTTTCAGGGTGTGTATTCCGTGATTGGATCGATCTACAATGCAAACAAAAACAACTCAACCACACTTACTTCCAGAATATTTCTAGAAATACTTTTTTATGCGCCTCAGACATTATCGCAATTTACGTAAATTTTGTGGAATAATCTGCGTAGCATCAATGATAATTATAACTATGACTTAACGCATAAGCTAAAAGTTGTATGCTAATTTAATTACTGACTGCGGAGTTGCACTGCCTGGGGGACCCGTTGGCTAAAAGGAGACACATTGCAGCACTATAATTAATCATTTTGTGTACGTAGCAGTTCCGTTATTGTTCAGGAAGAAGTAGAAGCAGACGAACTAAAAATTACTTTTATGATAGATTTACTAAGGATGTTTCTTTTGAACACCTCTATGCTACTTCTAGCACTTGTAATGATCGTATTGATTTTTGTTCTATTTCTATAAGAAAAATCATTTTATTATGATATGATTGCATATTGATGCATTAATACACTGCTTTAAGTATCATGTCTTTTTTGCCTCCTGTCAGATATTGTGAAAGGCTTTCCCTTCCAAGTTGCTCTAACCCTCTGTTTGGATGGTTGTTTCCATGGTTCATTAATGTGCCATACAGTATGGTACAGTATGGTGTTGTATTGTATTGTACTGTATTAATGAATACAATGTTTGGATAGACTGTATCGTTTGTTGTGGTTTAATAGCATTTGTATTGTTTGATTTGGAGCATCGTATAATAACTTGTAAGTTTACTAAAATACACTCCACTCTTAATTAGAAATTAGTTTATATATGTCACACCCCGATCTTACTAGGATGTGATGGGCACCCGACCCCATATTCGGAGCCGAGCGAACCCGCTAACTCTTACTATACATATGAACTTATGAATCAGTTAGAAATGTGTACATAGAATTTTTTTTTTTTCATGAGTAAAATCGGACATCACATAGGACTCGTGACACGAAACATAATAACATATCGGCCGGGGCCGGAGCCTTTGCGATCGACAACCCAATACCCACGACTGTCCGCAAAGTCTCTAACTTCGATCAAAGCATCATAGCATCTACACTCGACTCTACAAAGACTCCGGAACAAGTGGAGCCTACCAACTCGCCGGAACATCCTCTATGCTAGAGGCCCTCATCCGGGTGTACCGCGCGATACGAAACGCACTTCGAAGATAGGGGTTACGAGCTATGTCGAGTATGTAAGGCGTGATAGCAACATAGTAAGGGATATAAGCATGTATAATAAGGATATCATATCGTAAGGTAAAGGAATAACTCCGCATACGTGAACAATAATCGCATGGAAACATAGAACATATCATCGGATAGCAGAGTAACCTGTGCATCTGAGTGCCCCTGGGGGCGGATGCCATGCATGCTTATCTTTTCCTTGAAAAACATTTCTTTCACATATATAGAAAATAGCACATATCATATTGCCGAGGCGTTTACGATCCATTTAACCATAAATATATATATAACACCGGCATCCCGCGTCCGGGATGATATCAAGTCAAATACGGCTACATGTACCGTGTATTCTATAGCGCATTCCTCGCTCGCTCCCATCTTCCCCATATACATATATATACATATATCATAGCATATACAGGGGAGCCCAAAGAAAAACTATGACTTGAGCGACGTAAGGTCGATAACCTCCGATCGCAATATGGAATAACCACGGGCGCTTTGTCTCACCTGCATGAAGGAACAATTTATATAAGGCGAGACTATCGACGGAGAATAACTTCATGGAAAAAAAACATATAACAATCATAAGTCATCATTTCGTTTACTTTAAAATCTTCGAAAATAGTCATTATCCAAAAATAGCTTAACATTTCATATCGTCATATTCGTAGTAAGAACATATCCTTGACATATTCGTCATATACTTTTTCTCATATCTGGCATCATCATTATCATCGTAGAACCATAGTCGTCGTTTTAGTCATTAAGACTTTCAATATTGTAAAACTTGGTTTTTGGAGGAAAATGAATATTTTGGAAAACATTTGTAAACTTTTAGGAAGGAAAATCATGCCTTGGGGTCAATGGTTTAGTTAGAACGACTATTGTTTGGTAGTCGGAATGATAACCAAGAACTCCCATTAACTATAGTACGGAAATAAGCCTAATGGGACAATAGGAGGGAATTCGGGAATAGTGGGCCCACCTCGGTCAAATGAGGCGGCGTACACAATTTACGTATAATACATTTCATGACATTACTTATGAGAGTTTTAGGGTAGTCGGATCTTATTCATGCAAGTTCTAGGTGTTTAGACAATTCTTTTAACTATTCAGCGAGCATTTACTTCAATCTTCGAATGAATAGTAGTCAAATTCAAGCTCGGATTTCTAGAATTAGAGTGGTCCCGAGACACGTATTCAAGCCTATTACATCTAAGACATGCCAAAGGAAGAAGAGTGAAGCCTTACATACCTTTTTCCGCTTCTTACGCTCCTCTAAATTCAAGCTCCAACTTCTCCAAAATCTACATTTGGTCACATTTACCAAACATTAATTAGAGTCCTTAAGAATCCAAATCTTGAATCAACATTTGTCATAGAAATTTCGGAAAGCATTTCCCCGTAAATGCGCCTCTCGAGATTCTAACTCGGCCAATTTTAATCAACAATAATCCCGGAATTCGACCCGCCAAACCAACAACAACCAAACCAACAATCATAATGACAACATCCATGATCAATTCATAACGCATTCTAACATTAACGATTCCTTTCTACATAGGTCGACAATATTCCATTTATTCAAATAATCTTCGTACATTCAAACTAACACCAATGATCATACGTTCAAATATTATTCCGGCCATTCAAACACGATTCAAGAACATTTCAAATAGTCCATACAATATCCAAACAGCCCGGCCAACATATAATGCCACCCGAAACTTGCCATACTCCATAAGAGCAATGGCAACACATTTCATTCTTCCGAATTCATGAACTATATCAACGATTCCATACGCTAGCAACATCATTTTCATAAATTCAAGAAATTATATTGAAATTACATTATATTCCAAATCAGCCCACACAATTTACAACCTCCACTTGAATCATTAAATCTTCATTTCCATCATAGAATACATAACAACAACAACCAAAAACACTAAATAACCTTGATTCATTCTTCCTACACTAAGTAGCCACTCACGGCCACACATCCACACACAACATTTCATGATTTTCATCCGCTTCCACACACTACAACACGTCCAAAACATCCATAAAACATGTAAAAGAGGATAGAACCTTACCTTTTTCTTTCAATCCTCCTCCTCGGCCAAGACTCCATTTGCAAGGACGGATAGCTTTCTTGTTCCAACGACTACTCCACGTCGACGAGGACCTCCCAATTAGTGGAAAACTAGAAGAAAACATATTTTTTTCCATGATCATCTTCCAGGGGTTGTGGCCGAACCTCTTTCTCTTCCTCTTTCTTTCCATTTTTCTTGAAGTTAAATGATAAGTTATGTCTTGTGATTCATCCCACACACACATATATATATAATTGCATGCACATGGCCGGTCATGTGCATGCCTCTCCTCTTTTTTTTTTTTTTTTTTTTTTTTTCTTTTTCTCCACTTTTCTTCAATTCTCTAGAATTTTCTAGGATGAAAAAGATGAAGATGATTAATTCATCTTCTTTTATAAGCTTGTATTATAAATCCATGTGGCCCATGGCCCACCTACATTATATGGCCACTTGGTCTTTAATTTCATGAAATGGCCAACTTTCTATAAATAACTTTTGGCCCCAAATTTTCCTTAATGTCTCCTCCCAACATAATTCATAAACAACTTACGTCTTAAAACAAAGTCGAAAAAAAATGGTCTTGTCCTTAACTTCCCGCGATTGACTCGGAATATTCCAATGTACAAAATGCGAGGTATAACATCCTTCCCCCCTTTAGAACATTCGTCCTCGAATGTTCAACTAGTCATCTCAAGGCACAAGCACCTCGGAGGAGTTCCCTTTAGCCTATTCGTCGCTGTTCTTTTTGCTACCACTGGCACCGTCATTCTAAGTGTCCCCTCGAGTTCGTTGCCTTTGCTAGTACCTTCTATACCTTTAGTTCGAAGGTCTTTTCGCTCCTTATCCTCTTGTTACCCATTACGTTACCCGGAATACGCGAAAATGTTCAAATTGGCCCAAGAAATACCTCAGCGTCACTTCGCTACTCCTTCACACTTCCTCTTAAGTTATTTCATAGACATGTTCTCATCTTCATACGTTATGTCATCCAAGGTTTCTACAAAACTCCTCACACCTTCTTAATTAATCGATTTTGTGTCGATCTCTGGCCTTACTAACTTATCTCGGTGGGGGGGGGGGGGGGGGGGGGGCATTGTGGCTCGAAGTTATATGTTCACGTGGTAATTGTTCCGATCTAGCTTTCTCTCTCATCCGCTTCCTTTTTGGGGTGTACTTATACCATTATCCGCTTAACTACGTCATTATTTCCAATTTCAATTTGGCCGTGCTTCTATTATGATAACCAAAGTTCTCTTGAAATCTTACCTTCGCTTCCTTCCGACACTTAGATTTCTTCGTTTTCTATCTACTCACTCTCCTTCTTTCCAAATATCATTATACTAATTTCAGCCTTAACCTTATAGTAAAATACGTAGCTATTTTGCAATACTTGTACCATTTACTCTTGTCACCAAACTTTTCTTTCGATTGATGCCTTTATACCGTCTTTGATGGGACTCACATGTCCACCGATACAATCATATATGCGATATCCTACACCTTCATATAAATATATAATTACTATCAACTAATCCACAAAATACTTCCAAACAACATTCAAGCCTATCCTATTTCTAAGCCGTGATGTACTTTGTCTCTTTCACCGAGCAACCCGCCTCGTCAGCGTCCTCTTACGGTCTCCAATCATTCCATACGCTCTAGTTTCCTTAGGCTAACTCAACTTCTCATTTGTCTCATATGTCCGAATATGTTGAATTCTTGTAAACTTCCTATGGGTCACCCATCTAGAATTGCTCCCCGAGCACGCTTAACCTCGAAACTTTCTTTGAAATTTGATGCCTTAACGCTGATATTTTCACGTCTCCTTCCTCGTATACCTTTTACTACCTGATCTAGAGCCAATCGAAGCTTTACAGATTCCGAGACGTTTTCATAATACGTTCTTCCTTTTACAATGACTGTTTTACCCTTTTCGTTTCCCGATGTTCACCTTCCGCCTGTGCATATGACTATTTCCTATCTGGCTCTCAGTTTCACGTAACGGAGCAAACATATCCATCCAGTCTTACCTCTTTTGATCTTCCATAGCCTCGGCCCCATTCACGATGTTTTCGTCGATACCGAGCGCCCGCCGAAATCGACGGTGAAGCATAAGGATCTTATTTTCTACACGGCCACATCGCGTGATCTTAGAACGAAGGAAGGTCAACAATTCCTAGATGACCTCCCGTTTATAAACGTGGCCCGCTTCACACCCATAAACAGCATGACACGACTTTGCGAGACAACCCTTAGACCGACCTTTTCCGATACCACTTTGTCACACCCCGATCTTACTAGGGTGTAATGGGCACCCGAATAAGAAAGCCGAACACTTCAACTCTTCTTTACACATATGAACTTATGAATCAGTTAGAAATGTGTACATAGATTTTTTTTTTTTTTTTCATGAGTAAAATCGGACATCACATAGGACTCGTGACACGAAACATAATAACATATCGAACTTTAAAACCGACAACCCAATACCCGCGACTAACGTTCGCAAAGTCTCTAACTTCGATCAAAGTATCGCAGCATCTATGCTCCGACTTGGCTAAGGCACTGCGGAACAAGTGGAGCTACCAACTCTGTTCGCCGAACATCCTCTATGCTAGATTCGGCTCATCTCAGGTGTACTGGCAGGTGATCAAACGCGGCATACCCAAGAAGAAGAGGGGTCGGTACGATGCCATGCGAGTATGTGAAGGTAGAGAGTAGCAACATAGTAAGGGATATAAGCATGTATAATAACAGGATATCATATCGTAAGGTAAAGGAATAACCTGTACATGTGAACAATAACTGCATGGAAACATAGAACATATCATCGGATAGCGAGTAACTCAAGCATCGAGGTGCCCCCCGGGGGCGGATGCCATGCATGCTTATCTTTTCCTTGAAAACATTTCTTTCACATATATAGAAAATAGCACATATCATATTGCGGCGTGGCCGTTGTACCGATCCATTTAACCATAAATATATATATCCGTGTGTCCAGGGCATCCCCGCGTCCGGGATGATATCAAGTCAAATACGGCTACATGTGGTGTATAATAAATCTATAGCACTCTTCGCTCCCATCTTCCCTATATACATATATATATACATATATCATAGCATAGTACGGGGAGCCCAAAGAAAAGCTATGACTCTATCGGAGTGACGTAAGGTCGATAACCTCCGTCGCTTAATATGGAATAACCATGGGCGCTTTGTCTCACTGAAGGAACAATTTATATAAGGCGAGACTATCAACGGAGAATAACTTCATGGAAAAAAACATATACGTAATCATAGGCATCATTTCGTTTACTTTAAAACCTTCAAAATAGTCATTATCCAAAAATAGCTTAACATTTCATATCGTCATATTCGTAGTAAGAACATATCCTTGACATATTCGTCATATACTTTTTCTCATATACGGCATCATCATTATCATCGTAGAACCATAGTCGTCGTTTTTAGTCATTAAGACTTTCAATATTGTAAAACTTGGTTTTTGGAGGAAAATGAATATTTTGGAAAACATTTGTAAACTTTTAGGAAGGAAAATCATGCCTTGGGGTCAATGGTTTAGTTAGAACAGCTATTGTTTGGTAGTCGGAATGATAACCAAGAACTCCCATTAACTATAGTACGGAAATAAGCCTAATGGGACAATAGGAGGGAATTCGGGAATAGTGGGCCCACCTCGGTCAAATGAGGCGGCGTACACAATTTACGTATAATACATTTCATAACATTACTTATGAGAGTTTTAGGGTAGTCGGATCTTATTCATGCAAGTTAGGTGTTTAGACAATTCTTTTAACTATTCGCGAGCATTTACTTCAATCTTTTTGAATGAATAGTAGTCAAATTCAGCTCGGATTTCTAGAATTAGAGTGGTCCCGAGACACGTATTCGGGGTCATTACATCTAAGACATGCCAAAGGAAGAAGAGTGAAGCCTTACATACCTTTTTCTTCTTACGCTCCTCCAAATTCAAGCTCCAACTTCTCCAAATCTACGTTTGGTCACATTTACTCAAACATTAATTAGAGTCCTTAAGAATCCAAATCTTGAATCAACATTTGTTCCATAGAATTTCGGCGGCATTTCCCCCGTAAATGCGCCCTCCCGAGATTCTAACTCGACAATTTTAATCAACGCCAAACCAACAACAACCAAACCAACAATCATAATGACAACATCCATGATCAATTCATAACGCATTCTAACATTAACGATTCCTTTCTACATAGGTCGACAATATTCATTTATTCAAATAATCTTCGTACATTCAAACTAACACCAATGATCATACGTTCAAATATTATTAAAAGGCCATTCAAACACTATTCAAGAACATTTCAAATAGTCCATACAATATCCAAGCAAACATATAATGCCACCGAAACTTGCCATATTCAGCCAAACGTAATGGCAACACATTTCATTCTTCCGAATTCATGGGATTCCATACGCTAGCAACATCATTTTCATAAATTCAAGAAATTATATTGAAATCACATTATATTCAAATCAGCCCACACAATTTACAAGAGAATCATTAAATCTTCATTTCCATCATAGAATACATAACAACAACCTAAAAACACTAAATAACCTTGATTCATTCTTCCTACACTAAGGTAGCCACTCACGGCCACACATCCACACCTGACATTTCATGATTTTCATGTTTCCAAAACATCCATAAAACATGTGAACCTTACCTTTTTCGACTCGGCCAAGACTCCAGAACGGACAGCTTTCTTGTTCAACGACTTATTACGAGGGACCTCACGATTAGTGGAAAACTAGAAGAAAAATTTTTTTCCATAATCTTCAAGGGTCGTCACGCCTTGGCCGAACCCTCTCTCTTCCCTCTCTTTCTTTCTTGAAGTTAAATGATAAGTTATGAAAGAATCCCACACACATATATATATAATTGCATGCACGTACGCCGCGTGTACATGCCTCTCTTTTTTTTTTTTTTTTTTTCTTTTTCTCCAGATTTTCTAGGATGAAAGCATGAAGATGATTAATTCATCTTCTTTTATAAGCTTGTATTATAAATCCATGGTATGGCCCACCTACATTATATGGCCACTTGGTCTTTAATTTCATGAAATGGCCAACTTTCTATAAATAACTTTTGCAAATTTTCCTCCCAACATAATTCATAAACAACTTACGTCTTAAAACAAAGTCGAAAAAAAATGGTCTTGTCCTTAACTTCCCGCGATTGACTCGGAATATTCCAATGTACAAAATGCGAGGTATAACAATATATATTAATAAAACTCAGGTAAAGAATAAATAGGAACTTTAAAAAATAAGTAGGTAGTAGGTGGCAGGGCGGGGTGAGTGGTTGTGGGGGTGGGTGGGTGGTGTCGAGGGTCGTGGGGGTGGCGGGGGTGGTGGAGGGTGGGTGGTTGTGGGATGAAAGTGGGGGTAATGGGTGGTAGTGGGGTGAGTGGTTGTGGGATGGGGTTGGGCAGTTGTGAGAGGTAGTGGGTGGTGGGGGTGAGTGGGGGTGAGTGACAGAGGAGTGGAGTAGTTGGGGGTGGGGGGGGGTACCGCGGGAGTGGGGGTGAGTGGCGGGGCGGGGTGGATGGTGGAGCGTGGCACAGGGGTAGGGTTGCGTGGGGGTGGGGGTGGGATGGGGTGGAAGGTGAAGGGTGGGGTATAATGGAGAAATGAAATACGTAATCACGGAAAAACCACCAAATTCGTGGTTACAAAAATTGGAATTTTTCATGGTTATACAACCATGGGATGAACCACGGGTTTATTATTTTAAACAATCGAAACAAGGATTTAAAACCATACATTAATTAACCACGGAAACCACCATCCAAACCGGGGGTAAGGGTTTTTTAAATTCAGAAAGAGTGGAAGTAAGACACCCTACAACATTTCAGTGGGAGATCAATTTGTTTCCAGACTTGGTTCCCGACTTAAGAAGTGGTGTATTATTATTGATGAAAGAAAACCTTTATTTTCTTAGATTTCGGTAACTTGGACGGTCCACACAATGTGGCGTCAAGGCCCAAATGCCCACTGTATTCATTAGGACATGTACATGCAGATTTAGGATGGTAGGTTCAACTTAACTCATTACTATTACTTTATGTTCGAACTATGTTTGCATAAAAGAAAAAGAAATAATCATTGGGCGCGTACATGACCAAAGTTGAATAAGAATAGTAGATGCTGGGCAACTTCAAACAAGTAGCAGCATCAGTCACCCTGACAATAATCAAGACTGCAACAAATACAGACTGGTCTTTGCGATGAACAGGTTTTTCGGTTTCTCCTGTCCTATAGGATCTGTTCTTTTCACTGAAAATAAATAAGAAAACCATTTGCAAATTAATAGAGACAGCTCCTAAATCAACAACTGTATGCAAGGAGTGTATAGACAACATGTTCATGTAAAAGTACAGTAAATAGTGCACTTTTTGAAGCAGATGCACAGACAGTATTGTTGTTCATCCTGTAGTGTCCAAGTGCTACATGGTTATAAATTGAAATTTGAATGACTGTTAATGAAGGGCAAGAAATACCCACGTAGAAACTTATAAATACTATTTGCATAGAGACCAAGTCCGATCTTAATGTGGAGTGCAGAATCAGGGGAAGCTTCAACCAACCATTGTGCGCTTTCTTCCTCTTTGCCTCACTGAAATAAGTCACCAAAATCAGAAAGAAAAAACATAAAGAAACCATATGTTATCTCTTCTTTCTGGGAATAATAAGGTAATAAACAGAAAGGGACGTGAAGGAAGGGTCGGCAGCACCTTGGGCAAGCTTGTTCCAGGTTGATGACCACTGCTTTGAGGATTTCTTGTATGCAGCAAGTATCTGGTCCATCTGTGATAACCATATAAACCATAGAAGATTAATCTGATCTTCAATAAAAGTTAAAGTCCAATGGTTTTGCTACAAACCAAAAATAAAACCATTATCCACATGCCTCTTGAAAAAACTGAAAAGATTCACATGTGGTGAGTGGCCAAAATAAGGTTCCGGTTTCTGAACCACAAGAAAGATATAGTTCTATTATCCTAATTAGGAGCACTTAATCCTTAACAAGGCTTCTTTTATGTCAGTAAAATACTTAATCAGACGCTCAAGTTTGTTAGAAACAAACACCAACAGAAGCAGAGACAACAACAACAAACCCAGTGTAACCCCACCAATGGAGTCTGGGGAGGGTAGAGTGTACGCAGACCTTACCCCTACCTTGAGAAGGTAGAGAGGTTGTTTCTAACCACAACACAATAGATAGACAGAGCTTACCACATTTCCACAAGAAGAGTGCATCGAGAGTAAAGCACGTTCTAGTACATATAAATCAACTGCTTTATCTTCCGGAAGCGTTGAAGTAAAGCTTAGACCAAAGTCAATCAGCACCTGTAGAAAAAGTATCATTGAAAAAAAAAAAAAAAAAAAAAAAAAAATCTCATTGACCGTGACCGTAACACTTCATCCTCCAAACCAAGAGAAAAAGGCAAACAATGGAAGAAATTAAAGAAAAAGTCAATCATGAGAGTCAGAGGAATAGGCATTTTTTTTCATTTTTGGCCTGTCGGCTGAAATTAATTACGGCTTGCTAGCCAAATATACAAAACATATACACTGATTATGAATATTATATGTATATTTATACTTAATATACAAAATCTATACATTTGCTTGCTATTAATTTTTTGAGCGGTCCAAAAATGTAATTCTTTCATTCTAAAAGAGAGGGAGAAAAATATCCACCAGCTGATTGGCAGCACTCCTGAATAACATGTTTGATGTTGTCAAATCGCCATGGACTAGGCCACCATCGTGTATTTTGCCAATCGCATTACCAATCTGTGTTGCAATATCAGCCATCCGTTCTTCGTCAACACCAACTAATCCAAACTCAAGGAATATATCTTTCACAGAAGGACCTTCGACATATTCAAAGGTGAGAGTATGCATAACAGGGTCAACAGCATAAAGCACTGGAGTAACAACACCAAGCCGTCTAGCTTTTGTCATGCACCTTGCCTCCTGCACCAGAATTTCAATTCTAATCTCTCTAGCTTTAAGAAAGATTAAGGAAAGAATAGGTATCATTTACACCAACCGCATTCAACCGTTTAAGAGTGAGTTTTGAGTCCAACGTCGGATGCCTGTATTTCTTAGAAAACCGTTCCTTGATAATACACCTCCTACTGCCCACAAATGTTGACTCAAATACCCTCTGATATCAATAGAGAAACAAGACAAAATGTTACAGAAATCCCAGTGTCAAGTGTCAACAACTACTTGCCATCAAATGAACATTGGCAGAATTAGTAGTATTGTGAATATGAACATAATTGTGAATAATTAAATATGAACTCACAGCCTCAGCTCCTTGCTTGATTAAAACCAAGGATCCATCACTTCCATCTGTCTTGATTTCCATCTTTGTGAGATCTTCAATTAACTTCAGGTGCAAAAAATAAATAAACAAATAAGTAAAAAAAATGGATAATCAAAACTTTAGGCTTCCATAAAACAGAGTTCTTTATCTCTTGCATACAAAAGGAAATTCTTTTGCCACCCAAGGGTATGGTGTAGCAGTCAATGAACTGGGTTGAAAATCACGAAGTCTCACGTTCAAATCCCAGCGAAGGCAAAAGCACAAGGTGATTTCATCCCATCTGTCAAACTCTAAACCTTGGTAAAGAAAGTTATCCGATATCTATGTTGGTTGGGAGGTAGCAGATACCCATGGAATTAATTAGGTACACGCAAGCTAGTCCGAACACTACAGTAATTTAAAAAAAAAGAAAAAAAAAGAAGAAAGGAAATTCATCAATAAATGCGACTATACCACTTCTAACTAATTAATCAAGAAAAGACACAGAGCTACCATTATAGCTTAAAATAGAGGGAAAGTATTTTTTCTTGAAGTGTTCTTTATTGTAGCTAAAAGAAAGCTTCAATTTCTTTATCAAAAAAAGAAAAGAAAAGAAAAGCTTCAATTTTTACAAGTATAAAAACCAATTAGTTGCCTTTATGGGCATCAAAGAAGCAGTAGCTGCAAAATTTGGGGATATGAAGATAATAATAACATAAAAAAATAAAAATAAAAAGCAAAAACATATACTCCCACATAAAATTACAAAAAGGAAGGGACTGAATAGTTAAAGAAAGAACTTTTGTACCCAGAAAGGAATAATGAAAACTGAAGAGAACGAAAGATACCTTTTTGCCGTTGAAGATTAGCAACGCCGCCGCCAAAAACCGTTGGGTGAAGACGAAGTTGCGATTAAGGTTTAGTAAATTTGAACATTTCCGTCCCCAATGTTTTCGATAAGTGATAAGTTACCAAATATAATGCCCCTCTTCCTAGCGTTTAGTACTTGCATTACGACTTGAACTAATTTGAATTCGTGCCACGTAAGATATATTAAAAGGGAACCGCTTCTTACCGTGATTACTTAGTGTTTTAGCCACTATTTGCATCACTAATTAAGTTTTAGTCAGTGTTTCGAAATTATTTAATATTTAGCCACATTTTAATGATTTTTTTTTACAAAGATAGCCTCAGTTAAAGCACGGAAAAACATGTAAATTGTTCCTTAGGTTTGAACTTCAAAATGATTTTACACTTATATTATGAAAAGTTGAACTTCATAAATCATTCTTGGATTTTGAACTCCATGAATCATTGATGAAGTTTGAACCTAAGGACCCTTTCTTTGAATTCGCGGTTCTGCAGCTAAGAACTCAAAGATGTATCGAACAACAGAATACTTGACAATGTGAAAGAACTTAAGGAAAGAGTCTTCGAGTTCACGGTTTTACACATAAGAACACAAATATAATCGTCGAGTTTGAACTCAATGGAAGACTCCTTGAACTCATGTTTTAACAACTGAAAATTAAAGATCCTGTCCTTGAATTCGAACTCGACATATTGTACTAGAGTTTCACTTGTTAAAATTTCGAACTTTAACACTATATACTAGATCTTTTCCATGTTTTAGCTAGAGATATTTTTATTCAAAATTTTATTTTCTCCTTCAAAATAAATTTTCCCAATTACATTTCAAATTATAGTTATTCATTTTTTCCCCTTAAATTGGTGATCTTTAATTTTTGTTCTTCACCTAATATCCTAAAGTTCTGGGTTCCAATCCCAGCCAGTAAAAAAAAAAAAAAAAAAAAAACAAGAAATTTCGCAAGGCAGAGGTTTAGATTCGTAAGCGCAACGAGCGGGAATTTTTTTTGCATCGAAACTCTCTTAAGGTAGAGATTTGAAAATAGTTTTGAGATTGTAAAAATACTGCCATGCGAATTCAAGCTCTCTTGAATTATTATTTTTTTTAAAATTTTTGACTGAGCAAAAATTTAAACTTAAAATTAATTTTTTTTTAGCGAAAAAAATATAAAAAAAAATTAAGGCAAATTTGAGGGATAAAAATTAGGACCGGTGCCTTTGAAGGCAATCGTGCAAATGACCGATAGTTATTAAGGCAGTCCGTCCCAAAACTGGCCAACAAGCCAAAGCATGGGGCCTTAGAAATTCCATTGGGTCATCTCTTGACTACGGTAAAAGGGCCCATTAAAAGCAGCCCACCTATTTAACAAACAAAAAGACCAAAGAAACAGTAACCTCGACAACAAAGAAGAGGTTTGATTTTACTTGTGATGTTCCAATCGAAGCTTTCCCTGTAAAAATCACTGTAACACATCGGTGGATGGCTCCACTAAACAAATCAAAGAAGACGAAGAAAGATTCAAAGAAGTTGAAGAAAATAAAAGGCAAAATCAAGAAAGACAAATCCATCAACATTGTTCCTGTTGAGAATAAAGGAACTGAATGTGATTGGTGGGATAGTTTTTGGCACAAGAATTCACCAATCCCAGGTTAAAATTCCATTCTTTTACTACTTTTTAGCTTAAATCTGCAAAATTGACTTGTATTTCAAGTCCATTTGCCTTCTATCACTGTTAAAGCATTCATTATAGCTGTCTTCATCAATAAAAGAATTCACTATAGCTGTATAAGACTTTGCTTAGATCTCAATTCGGGTGTTGGTAAATGTCAAAATTGGAACTTTAAGCCTAATTTCATCAAATTTAGTGCATTATTTGAACCCCTTCTTTGTGTAATTCGTTTTATGTGGCGGGGCCACTGAGGGAGTTAAAGTTGAAAAAAGTAACCACACGAAGAATTCAAAGGGATTCAACTTATAGTATATATACATAAAAGAAACTTTTTACCCATCTAAACAGTGTAATTTTCCATAGGTTGAAGGGTAGTGTGAAAGTATAAAAAAGTAACCACACGAAGAATTCAAAGTGATTCAAATTATAGTATATATACATAGAAGAAACGTTTTACCTATGTAAACAGTGTAATTTTCCATAGGTTGAAGGGTAGTGTGAAAAATAGTGTGATGAGTCATATTTCTGGCTCCAACTAGTTTGGAACTTAGAATTAATTGATCGATTTTACTGCATTTATCTCTGGATTATATATACGTACTTGAAGTAAAACATCTTACATTAGGAAGAAGTGAAATTGCTTATTTAAGACTCGCGTTGGAAATGGACTCTCTTGCTTGAAGTTTAAATGTTTAATTAATTCTGAAACCCAAAGTATTAAAGTCTAGGATTGTGTAGAAAGAGGCTGAGCCAGAATTTGAAGTTTGTGACTTCTGACCGAACCCATAGCTTGTCTTAGTTCCTGACTTCGCAACTAATTCCCTAATATAAATACAACATCTAAGCAAAAGCTATCGGGTTCGTTTGAACCCGTAGCTAATGAAGTAATTCCACCAGTGTGGGTAGACATAGTCGAAGCCAGAACTTTTACATTGAAAACGTTCTCTGGCAGAAGCTGTCATAGTTGGGATAGTAATCGGAGTCGGTTCGGTCGGTTTTCTTTTTTTATTTTTGCCGTGTTTTTGGTAGTCAACGTTAGTTTTTAAGTCCATTGTGTTAGTTAGACCAAAGGTGCTGCACAGATAAAGGACAATTTTGATTAAAAACTCCTGATTTCCTCAAGAGATCTTTTTGCAATTTGTTTTCTTATAAATCTTTTTTGGTCTCAGCAATGCAGGGATTAACTCACTCCTATACCTATTATATCCTGCAGGTTCTGGTGTACCATGTGATGAAGAGGAAGGTTTCAAGTATTTTTTCCGTGTTTCAAAGAAGACTTTTGATTACATATGTTCACTTGTAAGGGAGGACCTTATCTCAAGACCTCCTTCAGGTCTCATAAACATTGAGGGAAGGCTTCTTAGTGTTGAGAAACAAGTTGCAATTGCGTTGCGAAGGTTGGCTTCTGGTGAATCCCAAGTTTCAGTTGGGGCATCATTCGGAGTTGGGCAGTCCACTGTCTCTCAGGTCACCTGGAGATTCATTGAAGCACTGGAAGAACGGGCAAAGCACCATCTTAATTGGCCAGAACCTAGTAAGATGGAAAAAATCAAGTCTGAATTTGAAAAATCATTTGGTTTACGTAACTGTTGTGGAGCAATTGATGCAACTCACATCGTAATGACCCTTCCCGCTATTCAAACCTCAGATGATTGGTGTGATCAGGAAAATAATTACAGCATGCTTTTGCAAGGCATCGTGGATAACGAGATGCGTTTTTTAGATATTGTGACAGGCTGGCCTGGGGGCATGACCACTTCAAGGCTGTTCAAGTGCTCAGGATTTTACAGACTCTGTGAAAGTGGTGATCGTTTAAACGGAAATGTTTCTGAAGGAGCAGAAATTAGAGAGTACATTATAGGAGGTTTTGGTTACCCTCTTCTTCCATGGCTTATTACACCTTATGAAGGTGATGACGACGAGTTCTCAGATTCCGTGCTGGATTTCAATGCAGTGCATGAGACTGCAAGGTCAGTCGCGGTCAAAGCTTTCTCGCAATTGAAGGGAAGTTGGAGAATCCTTAATAAGGTTATGTGGAGACCTGATAAACAGAAACTACCTAGTATCATCCTCGTGTGTTGTTTACTTCATAATATTATTATTGATTGTGGAGACAAATTACATCCTGACGTTGCCGTATCTGGTCATCACGACCCAGGATATGAGGGACAGAGCTGCAAGCAGATCGAATCACTGGGGAGATTAACAAGGGACAAATTGACTAAACACCTACAGATTACCAAAAAAGGATGCTCGATGTAAATGATCGTCTAAACTGTTTCACATGTCATTTAGGTATAATCTTTCTGTTTTATTCTAATCATTAGTCTTTTTCTTTTTGTTGTGATATATAGCTTCTCGTAGAGCATCTGCACTTAACTTGAGACTTGAATCAACTGTCAAGGATGACAAGTTAGTAGAGTGAAGGGGCTTAACCTTTATTGGATTACTACATCTCTCTTTCTGGAAAAAGGTTTAAAGGATAGAGGGAAAGTAAAGGTCTTTCTGAAATAATTCTAGTCAACATTCATGGAAGGAAAAAAAGGAAGTTATGTAAAGTGAAGTTTACACTTATTCATTCAGCATTTAAAGCCTCGACTATTTTAGACTTTCCCATTTCCGTAGGGATATGTAGGAAGTTATACAATGGAGGGAACCATCTCCAGACTTGCCCAATTTCTATAGGGATATATAGTATGTTAAATCACATATAAATGTTTGAAATGCAACATGACGGTAATTTTGATTCAATATATACCTACTGTGACTTCACTTAAAGGGCCTCTCAATTAAGACTAGAAAGCATAGTTACTCCACCAAAAAAAATTCAGACTAGAAAGCATTTCTATGCTATCTTAGATGTATAAACTCTTAGAAGTGCTTCTGATGGTGATTGATTTTGGTTTAAGAATACTTTTAAGTAAAAGCTGGCTCTTTATAAGTTACCAAATGCAATCACCCCTTCACAGTTCACACTCGATTGTAGCCTATCCTTTTTATCTCTGTTTGTTCATTTCCCCAATAATGGATGTCTCTGCGGTGCTAAGTTTTGAGAGAACAAATAGGAGCTACCACACCATGATAGTGGTTTAGGTCCAGGTCCGTAGCTATACATAGATTGTGCATCATTCAGTACAAGCACATATTCAGCTCCTTTCATTTATATAATTCCTTTCTATTCTTGTACAATTTTCTTTAGATTCTAAGAATTTACTTCTTTACATCCCAAGCATTTTTAGCCTTATTAGCATGCTTTTATCTTTAAATTCTACCAATTAGAGTCTAGTCTTTCCAAATAAGCTTACTTGCCTTATTTGTAGAAACACATTGGTGAAATGCTTAAGCCTATGGTGCAGAAAGAGCTACATTTTACGAGATAATCTTTTACTGTAGGGGTCGGCTAATTGATCTTGGGAAATAACACTATGATGTGAAACAGAAATTAGTCCAGTGTAAACAATAGCATTATATGCTAGTCTTAACTCTATAAAAGTTCTGGCATGGGCCAAAGATAATAATGAATACCCACAAAACTGATCCGATAATGAAAAACTAAACCTTTTCTTACTTCCGAGAAAAATAAAAAAAGAATGAAAATCTAAAGTTCCTCATATATTGTTGGGGTGCCGGGGCGGGGGGGGGGGGGTTGGAGTGGAGTGGAGTACAGATCGTTGCAGATAAATAAAAGCTACAAATGAGTATAAAGGTGATATTCATTCTTTAAAATGTGGGAGAGAAATAAAACCCCTTCCAGTTTATTGTATGGAAGAGTTCTGCAGCAGAATCTTGACTCCTTTGAAGCCAAATAATGATATGCTGCATCTTTACAAATTAGACGCACACATGAACCACTAAAACACTGTTCGATAATAAATACTAATAAAGTAAACTGATCGAATTAATTTGAAGTCAAACGTTGTTGCTCCATTTTTGGGAAGCTTCATCTGTTGAAGATTTAGGTTTGCAGGAGTGAAGCATGAAGTTGCATGCTTCCACAGCTTCCCCCACTGTTAGGAACATCCATTCTTGTCCTAATGTCTCTATGAATTTGGCCTTGTTCAACTTCTTCATCACCTCGGCTCCTGGATTTGCCAACACAAGCTGCAATGCCACACAAAAAATAAAATAATAATTTAGAGGAATTTAACTTTTATACAGTGACAGTATCAAAAAAAAAAATAAAAAAAAATCATATTGTCATGTCACCTGAAAGATAACAAGTAACTGATCATAAAAGGGGGACTAGTAACCTAAAAGGAGTTTAAGTTTTGTAAGCGGATGGTGTATAATTTTTTTTACACCATGTTAAGTTAATTTATAACATCATGTAACCCTTATCGCATGTTTGTTATGATAATTTTGGAAAATAGAGCAACAACCTGTTATATTAGGTTAATTACCTTGATAGTACTGGTGAACATTCTTTATATTTTTAGTATATATATAACTTGAATCCTTAGAAGAAGGCAAATTGCTTGTTATAATGCACTAATTGTGTAAAAATTCTTTGCATGTATGTAAGTTAAATCCTATGCTACATATTTACTACTTCATAATGGTAGCAGTTTATATTTAAATCCAAAAATAACTTTGCTTAATGAAGTAAGAAACAGGAAAATGGCCGACCTTGAGATCTCTTCTATCAAGATTTTTCTGGACTTCTTCAAACATGCTAATTCCACTTGTATCAATGTTCCCTACAGCTGCCCATCAAAGAATTTTAGCTGTCAGTGCTGCTCAAATTCAGTTTATTTATCAACTACATATGTATTACTGGTTTTTCGAAATAATATACACCATAAATTAACTAACCTCCCATATCAAGTATGACATACTGCAAAGTTGTTTCTCCTGAAGATTTTAACTTGTCTTCCTCGTCATCAATCCACCTTGAGATCCTATATAACAAGGAATTGAATTAACCCCATTATAATTATTTGCATTAAGAGGTTGCAAATTGTAATTATTTGTATATTTTAGATTAAAAGCTTTATATACTTGTTCAAAATAATTACCTTTCTCTTAAATAGCTAGAATTAGTGAAGTAAATAGGGGCTCCAATGTCAAGTATGAGAACGCCTGGAACATTGTTTGTGTCTGGGTATTGCTCAACATTTCTGTAGATCATAGAATCTGGGATGTTACCAAGTACTGTAGTCCTTGGCCTTGCTACAAAAAGCAACACCCTTAATATCGATAACCCTACCTGCATTTGCATTAAACAACAATTTATAAGTCAACAAAACAATCAGCAGTTAAATCTGGGTTTCTATATTAGATCAAGTACCCTAACAAAGTTAAGTACAGTAACTGTTTGTATCAAGTGTGAGACTCTACTCTTTTTTTTTTTTTTTAAAATCAAGCTTAACTTCCGCCCAATATAAAAGAACTTTACACTACCAGATGGACACTACGGACCACGGTTGTAAAAAAAATAAAAAAGGGGTTTTGGTTTTGTTTTTTTTTTTTTTTTTTTGTTTTTGGGGTGGGGGGGGGGGGGGGGGCGGTGGGGGTTTCAATTCAATCCCCTTGCCGGAAAATTATAGTGTGCAAATAGGCAAAAAAGAATTCGTTATTGTTATATTTAAATTGTTGAATACCTTGACTATAAGAGAAGATTCTAGCATTGTGATAAAGGAAGCTCAAAAATTACTTAAGATCGAATTAGTTCAAATCTTGGGCATGACATTTTAGTAGTTGTTTGAACCTTGTATATATATTTCTTCTCCGCCACTGGTTGTAACATGTTATCTATTTTGTTTATAGCCTAAATAGTTCCACTTATTACGTCCACTTATCTTTTAAATGATCTAGTAGTGCAAAAAACTTCTTGAATTTCAAACTCTAAGGAAGGAGTACTCACAGCTAAGATTAAGCCAATTTCAATGCTGCCAAAGACAACGCCAATGTATGCACTTATGCAAACCAAGAAGTCGAACTTGTCGACATGCCAGAGATGAATGGCGGCATTATAGTCGATGAGGCCGAGCATGGCAGCGATTATAATGGACGACAACACGACGAGGGGAGTGAAGTGAAACAATGGTGTTAGCAACAACAATGTCACCATCACAGCCAGTGCCATGACAATATTTGATACAGCTGTTTTGCATCCTGCGTTGAAATTCACTGCTGATCGCGAAAATGGCCCTGCACGTACGGTCATTTGTTGTATTAGAGAGTTATCTCAAAACATATAAAAAGAGTTTAACTTCTATACGTTGCTAGCCTTAACGTTATGGTAGTCAAGTGTTAAACATGGATTTGCTACGACATTTATCTATCAATTTATATTTGTCCAAGGTGAAAACACTGAGCGAAAGACGTGCCTCATCCTACATTCCTTATTCTTTTACTTTTCCCCTTTTCCCACCTCGAAAAGAATAAATAAATTGAACTCCTCCTTACAAATATTGTGACTCGAACTCATGACATACTCGTTAAAAGTAGATGCATCTCACTAGTCGAGTCAACACAGGAAAAAAGCACTAGATCATTTGTTCCTACTTGTTTAAACTTAGTAAACAGAGTTATCCGGTACCTATGTTCTGTTGGTACAAAGTAACATGCGTCAAGTATAATTAGTCGACATGTCTGTGGTCGATCCAAACGTTATGTTATAAGGAAAAATCTATCTTTTAGTGCATGGTCCACGTTGCACCGGAAGAACCAGTCAATTTTATGAAGTTCATGTTTTCGAGATCAAATGTAGCCTAAGTCTTTTTCCAGTGGTTAGGTGGGGGGTTTCGGGTTCCTACATGGTATGGGCCCAAGTGGGACAAGAGTGATAGTAAACTTTCGGCCCATAAAGGAAAATAAAAGAGGAAAGAGAGATAAAGACTAAGACCCCGTTTGGATTGTTTATAAGTTCTTTATAAAATTTGTTTTTAGCTTTTTTTTTTAGTGTTTGGTACAAAATTTAAAAATCATTTTGTCTTAAAATAAGTCTCCCCAAAAAATAATTAGGCGTTTGGTTTGCCATTTATCTAAAAAAGAACTTATAATTTGAAAACAACTTACTAATTTCTTTTTTAAGCCCATCCAAACAGGCTCTTAAGTCAGAGATGATATTGGTATGTATGTAGTCATGTAGGAACATACCAGTAGTGAGGTAGCAGGAGGTGCAGGAGCCAACAATGTTCATCATCCCAAAAGCAATCATCTCTTTATTTCCATCTATATTGTAGTTCTTGTACATTGCAAAACTTCTTCCTACAGCTATTCCTTCCTGTCAGATCCACAAAATGATTTTAATTTTGTGCTGTATTAATTGTGAGGAGTCTCAACTCTCAAATCTACTTCAATCTCATTTTTTATAACATACCAGGCAATTAACTACACTTTATGGTAATGAGTGTGAAAAAAATCATATAACACTATTAAAAATTCACTTTTTTCCCACTGATTGTCGGTGGGAAAAACCTAAATAGTTGAGTTTTCACATGGAAAAATGAAGAAGTTTCCTAATGTTTCAATGAGAACCTGTTTTCCACCATGCGTTTTCCCAGTGATATTGTTCGGTGGAAATGAAGTGGAAAAATCATGTTTTGTAGCACAAATTTCCCACTAAATATCGGTGGGAAAATCCTCCATTTCCAGTAGTGTAAATTCATATACTTTTCTTTTTTAAAAAAGAACTTATTAACTTTCACACATTTATATTGTAAAAGTTTTTTCATACTATCAGACTACCTAAAAGAAGCGGGACTAGCTAGTTATCAGGAAACATTCTTTATCATTGTATAAGTTAAATTTTTTAAATAAATATTCAACTACCTATATATAATTCAACAGCGTACATAAAATTCTATGTAAGCGATGTCTATGTATATCTTCACAATTCAACCTGTAAGAAGGCTTGGATCTTAGCTACTTCTTGTCCTAGATTGATATTTACTTGGCATTATTCTCAAGCAGTATATATCGACCTATTGTCTGTGTTTGTGTATTATCTATACAGTCAAACAAGGTAGATCCATTCATGCACACATGTTTTGTATGCCTGTTATTGAAATCGTAAATAGCTGTTAAAAAAAAAGGCAGCTGCCGCCCTAGTACTGAACAATAATGCAAGTACGTAGCTGGAATTGCAGGAGAATAAAACAAAGGAATTGAAATTTGGAAAAAGGAAGCTTACAGCAAGAGAAATGACACCCGTGACTATGCCTGTTTTGATAGCCGTTGTCATATATTTCGATCCAAATGACAGATCCATTATTGATGGTGGATTTAACCCTTTCTTCAGCTCCCCAATCTGTTCCATTTTTATTTTTATTTTTTAATCATTCACATAAAAATCCAATTATTCCACATAATGAATGACGCAATGCAACCACAATTATCACAACAATCTCTTCTATAGCTACCATACACTGACAGTATATAAAATACATTATTAAGCGTATTTGAACTTGTTAGCTTAAATGCATTATGTTTCAGATTTATAATCTCGCTAATTAAATATGAGCAATTATTTGTAGTTATATGTTAGGTGATTTACTACTATAAATTTCTTTGTTACGTTAACCTCTTTCGTGAAGAGCTCGCCATCGCAAAGTTCTCGTATTTTTATGAAGAAATTGCACGGTTTGGTCTTCAAATGGGCTGGTCTTTAATTTTTACCCTTCAAAATAAAGCTTATGCCTTGCGGGCATAAATTCTTTACAGGCACGGGACATAACTTGTGAGATAATATTATGCGAAAATATGAACTTAAGCCCTACGGAAAAAGTTTTTCTCTACAATTAAAGACCAGCACAAAATGGGGATAAAAGTGCCAATGACCCTATTTGAATTGTATGCGATTGAAACCCGTGACTGACAAAACACTTAGGCACAAATAAAAACTTTTTCATTTCACTTAATTTGTTGTCTTGTTTTTGAGAGTCAAGTTGACCAACTTATTTAAGGAAAAACAAAGCTATCAATCAGAAGTGTCTTATTCATGTGCTGATAATGAATATGAACAACTCGAATTATCAGCGCCTAACCAATTTTGGCACTGGTAGGTCGTGTTGTCCTAAAATGTGTAGGATACTTAAACCTCAAAGAAATTAGTAATTAATCAGTAAGTAGCAGTTTAGAGTCAAATGAAGTTCTTAAATTAAGCTAATTATATATCTTCTGCAGATTCTGAATGACACATATAGCTTTCAAGAAAGACACTAAAAGGAGTTGCGTAAAAGTTTTATATATGCACCTCTGAAGTAATTTTTTTAACACAACCATGCATGTTACTTACTAGTTTCTATGAACAGGCTACGCATGTTATTCCAAGTCAATCTTAACAAAATATATTTGGGCAATTTAATTCAGTTTTGGCATATCTTTATTTTCTAAAAGAAATAAAATTAATCATAAAACTAAGATAAAGTATATTTTTTTAAAAAAATTGTGTCCTTCAATTTCAGTTACCTTTCCTCACTTCACACGGTAGTCTGACATTTCGCTTTTGACATTCGTGTTTTTTAATAATAAATAAATACTCCTATTGTGGATTTAAAAAGTATAATAATAGAAAGAAATCATTGAAATTCTTGGAGATTTTTTTGATTAGGTAAAAGTATTTAAAAAAAATAAAAAAATATGTGTCTACCTTGTCACCGAAAAAACCCTATTAAAAGAAGGGATAATTCGGAGCTAAATGTAGACATATCGCCTAATGATAGATCCCTTGATCCACTCTCTAATTACTTACAATGAAGGAATTGCAATATTAGGCATCTGATGATTTAAGGAAAAAAGAATAGCAAAAAGTTTTGAGTACAATAGAATTGGATGAGTCAGAGTCCTACATAAGATTAAAACTAATGTTAGTAGGTCTCATTAAAACAGCTACACGTTTTGGAACTTTGATTAAGATTAAAATTTTATGCAATTTCATATTAGGAGAAGTTTTAGGATTTACAATTTTATCCATTATAGTATTATTCATTAACACATAATTTATCTTTAAAGGATATAAACGTCATTCAATATTTGAAGGATATTTTGGTCAACCAACATTTGTATTCATGCTTTTAAAATAATATAGATAATGTAATTACACAGGTCAGTTTTTATGCTAGGCGATCGATAACATAGTAAATATGGTAACTAAACTGCTGTCATAATAAGTTAAATTACATGGATAGTAACTATTACATAGTATCAATATATATAATGTAAATCCAATTAAATGTCTTACCACTGCGACTCCGTGTTTTTCAGCGTGCGTTATATAAACGAGAATAGTTCCCAATATGACGGACGTTAATGGCGCCATCGCCGATATCCAGAACAGCTTAGGTCTCTTTTGGCTCTGCATGGATGCATGAATGCCATTTAATATTGATACTGCAACTTCATTTAACAACAAACTCTTCGAAATTTTACTATAAATTACTTAACAAAATATAAAATTGAATTTTCTTTCTTTTACGAGAAATTAAGGAAAGTTTGCTTTAATTTGTTGGCTTGTTCGGAGTGGGAGTAGGTTAATTTATATTCTAGGAGCAAAGTCAGTGTCAAGCCAAAAAAAAATGTTGTTTGGAAGACTAGGACATAAGAGTTGAGGTTTGGTATGAAATTATTAAGGAAATTAAGGTATGAAAACGTAATAGGGCATTGCATGTCTAAAAGGTTTCCACTTTTAGTGGACTGCTTTTGACTTGTGGATACTGTTCACATTTCCAAAGGTCAGAGTCAGTGTGTATACTTACGAAAAATTTGGCCAGCATCAGGTAGAAAAGGAAACAAAATCCCAGGACCGCACTTTCCCATCGCCACTGCAATTATTTATATCATTAACGATCAGTAGTGTATTCGAAGAAAGTAACAAATACCATAAATAAGTCAGTAGTGGAAGATAATAACTAATCTAAAACGTAAATTTCATTCTTCAAGAGTCATTTTACACTACAAAAATTTGATTCTCCACGGGAAAGTAAAGAAAGGGTCATGTTTCAATTAATTAAAATAATTGCTTTTGGACACGAGTAAGCAATTCTCTTAAATTTTAACAAAAAAAAAAAGGGAAGAAAGAATCAGCATGTAACTAGAAGATATCTACCATCTATATATTTTACAAATTAGCAAACCATGCTTGTTATAAATATACTTGTAATTTTTAAGTGACCTGATTGTGATTTTTTTTAAAAAGACAACTCCTTAAAAAGTTATAATCATTTTTATTTTGTCTACCAAAGGCAAAGCTATGGTATTGCTTACGAGTTCCGCAGAATCAATAAATTTGATTCAAACTCTGTATTTAAATAAAAAAATTCATTTAACATGCATAAATAATTTATAAAAACCCAATAACTTGCCTTTTTGTAATTTAGAATCTAAATATTTAAAAACTTAAAATCTTAGCTCCGTCTCTACCACCCACTATAGACTTGGGACATGTGACGTAAAGATTCAAAGACATGAAACAATCTCATGAGAGAGAGAGAGACCTGGTGAGTTTGGGTAAAGACAGAACGTAAGACAGAGACAACATCAGTAGCATGGGTGAAATGTTCAAGCCCAAGTATTCCCTTTAGCTGCTGAAGTATCACCACTGTAGCTGCTCCTCCCATAAATCCAACTATAGTTGCATGTGATAAAAAATCCACTATAAATCCCAGCCTGTAAAAATCATTAATACAATAATTTTCATTTCCATCAACTTATGATAGTAATAATGATATTCTACCAAATAATGTGGATGTGATTTAGCAACACTCAAAAGTAGAATATAAGTTCTGCACAATGATACTCCCTTCATTCCAAAGTACCATCATGTTTTGCCTTTCGATAGTCAATTTGACTAATTTTCGAAGCTAAATTGAATTTGATTGATTCAATATTTTAAAATTAAGATTTAGCTATTAAAAAACTATACAAAAGGTGCTATAAGTTGTAATCCTTCTGATATCAATATGGTAAAAAAACACATCTTAAAATGTTGGTCAAAGTTCATGTAGTTTAACCTTAAAAAAAAAAAACGTAACAACTATTTTGGAACGGAGGGAGTATTATATTGTATATATTTTTATATCTTCAAATTAAGTTACTCACAGTAACTAGTAGCTATTTATATCAAATATGTAAATAAGATAATCTATTATAACACGTTAAATTATACTAGCCATAGCTTACTAACCTGAAAAATCCAAGAGCAACTTCAAATAATCCAGCGAACAATGTGGCAGTGAAAGCAAGATGAAGATATAGAGTTGGATTTTCACTAGCGTTAACTTCGTTACCCAACATAGAAGCCATGAGAAGAGATCCAACAGCAACTGTTCCCACTGCTAAATCTCTTGAACTTCCCATTAATGCGTACACTAATGGTGGAACAAAGCTCGAATCTGCAGAACAAGAAAAAAAAATTAAAAACATAAGTTGCTATAAAGTTTAAATCACACTTCCTATATCTACAAGGTCAACTTTCTATGCATATATAGTAAATGTTGAACTCCATTTGTGAAAACTCTGCATCCACCACCGATAACTAACTAGCCGTCACAAAAAATATATTTGGTAGGAAAGAAGTCATTTTCCATGGAAAGCTTTTTTCATGTAAAATATGTTTGAAGGAAGTACTTTTCAGAACATGGTTGTTGGATGGAAAACATTTTAAGAAAAGAAGAAGATATTATAAAGATTAATACTCCTAAAATAATAGCAAATCAAAGGCCAAGAGTGTTTTCATAAAATTTCGTTAACCCTAAACATTAATAATATGTCTATGTATCAGTTAGAGCAAGTAATATAAAGTTAAATAGTAAGATGTTTATAAAAAATTACTTCCGCCCAAAAGATATTTGAATACATTGTCCGTTAACTAAACATCATAAAATGAACTTTTCCTAAAAAGAATTCTTGAAAAAAAAATTACCAAACATTTTTAAAAATTATCATGACTTACAGAGGCCAAGTATAGGGGGCAAGTTCCCGAGCTTAGCATAGCTTATTCCCTGAGGAATAGCAAGACTAGCAATGGTAATTCCAGAAATAAGATCCGATTTGAAGAACCCGAAATTGTAACGAGAACCCCAATCAAGAATTGGAAAAAAATACTGAAGACCAAGTATGAATTTTCTGAGGGGTGTTTGGTTCTTGAATTGCTTAAGTGGATCATCTGGAAATAAAGTTTCCTTCACGGTATTTTTTAGTGACTTGAAAAAAGGCTGTGGTGGAGGAACTTGAACTCTGTGTATGCCTAGGCCTGTGCTTTCTCCATTATTCATCATTGATGGGTACTCATAATCTGCGTTACCCATTCTGATAATACTATAGAGTTATTGTATTATTCTTTTTTGTTTTTGTTTTTTGCTATTCAAAATAAATAATGTGACACTGAATTTATATATCCTATGGATAAGGACTTCTGCAAATTCTGGACAGTTAAAGCTTTGAAAGAAGGAATTTTGGTTGGACTGGCTTAGACTGAAGGATGGGTGTGCTTTATATAGGAGCATACGAAGGACTGTTTGACACTTTTTGAGTGCGCTGGGGGGTTACGGGGACCAATTATCTAATACTTGATTAATTTCTATTTTTCTATGATTTAACTTACTAAATTAAAACTAGAGTCAGAAACCAATAGTAACTAGGATTTGACATTTGATACTAGTTTCTTTAAGTAATGTCTAAATTGGGTTTGAAATCAAAATATCGGAATAGGTTTTCTAGTTTCTAATTTTAATAGATTTTCCACCATTATTATAACTAGGGGTATCACTATTTATT
This sequence comes from Lycium ferocissimum, assembly GCF_029784015.1. NCBI lineage: Eukaryota > Viridiplantae > Streptophyta > Magnoliopsida > Solanales > Solanaceae > Lycium > Lycium ferocissimum. Next base: position 42,503,475 of record NC_081345.1, on the reverse strand, counting down.
TTCTTAGTGTGGAGAACTGTGTGGAAATTATTCACAAATGTAATGAACTTAATGAGATTATCTGAGAATTACTTTCCTTCACGTGCGTTTGAAGATAGAGTCATCTCGTTCAATTAACATAGTTAATTATTAATATGTATCTTCACCTTATGGAATCACTTAACAAAGTAAGTTGACGTAGTTTGATGTAAACGTCTGGTGCGATTAAATTTTTATAATGAAGTAACGTATGTTGATTTTTCACAATATTATTCTAGTTTAGTAATAATTAATTAGGTTAGAACTCTTTTTCTATCAAATATAAAATATATACGAAATATGTAAGGAATTTTTACATTTTATATAAGCTTTGACTGATCATAACAAATTCTTCCTCTATATTTTTCCGCGTTTTCAAACTTGATATAAAATTACTAGTCAGCTTTATCTCATACGATAAATAAAATAGATCAAAACTTAAAACTCTTTTTGATTAATCATTAACTTCCACAAAGCCAGTGTTCAAACTTTTGGTGCTGCTTTTTTCATCGTGTCTTCCTCCCTAACACCAGGAGGCAAAGTGATGGTAGCTCACGTATTTTACCAACAAAAAAAAAAAAGTTATGTAATGAAGTGGGCTTTATCTATTGGCTTGAATTTCAATAACTTGTCATCTTTGACACCTGGCTAGTACTCGTTGGATGGCTTCCTTTACCTTTTTATTTTTGGTAGATACTCGTTTTTCGGTTAACAGAGTATAATCATATATTTGAGGCGTGTTTATACCGTTTAGGGATCTTATTACACTATTTATCAGGCGATACACTTAATCGAGTCTGCTAAGTACTACTTAATCATGACAATTCAAATGACCACTAAAGTTATCTATATGAAAAAGGCAAAGTTGGGTAATGCAAGTATAGCGACCAGTAGCAACTAGTAAAATGGAAGTTCCTAATTTAGTTCCTAAGTTTATAATTAGTTCCTAATTAGTTCCTAATTTAGTTCCTAATTAGTAAAATGGAAGTTCCTAATTTAGTAAGTTCGTAAATTAGGCCATTGTTGCACACAGAGTTGAAATTTGTTTGGCGAAGGAAAGAGAGAGAATTACTAGTGGCTAATGCAGAAAGTTTCGATCATATATATATCCACTTGTACCAAAATCAGTTCAAAAGGAAGTTATAGTTCTAATTGTTGACTTCTCCATTGACCTCTAAAATACCACGTTTTAATCTATGGATGACGCAAAAACTTGCATCGTCAAGTGGACATTCGGACACTACGGACAGTTCAGCTTGGACATAAAAACTGTCATTTAATTTTTTGATTTTAAAATTTAAGAAATTAGAATCGTAATATTTTTTGGGTTGATCGATTTTTATATATAAGTTAATTTAATTTCGGATTAATCGATTAGGTTATTTCTATTTTCAGTTTTGAGCCAATAATTAAGTTGAGCTTCTTCTTCATTTTCTTATAGAAATAAAGTAATTAAACTCAACATCAAAACACTCTTACAGAATAGACCTTCCTTGACATAATAGCTAGGAGATAATTATATTTTCGACAAGATTAAATATTTTTGGCCTGGCGAGACCACTGCCCTTTCAGATCTAGTAGACCTTTCTACTAATTAATATAATTAATTTAGGAGTCATTTTGGAATATTAAAAAAACAGCAATCAGGTGTACAAAGCATTACACGTTAGTACTTAGTAGGGTATGTGAAGGGCCGTACCACAATTAGGGGTGTGATTACAATTTACAATTTTTTCCCATCTGAAACGTAGAAGAATAGGACGAATAATCCTACTGTAAACCACATGTACTTTTTCATGTTCACATTTTCATATCATTTTCTATGTAATATATGTATACTCCAGGAGACACAAGTTGCCTTCACAATGTCCAAATGAATTATGAGATACTATCACTACATCTTTATTCGAATTTCGTTGGCTTACCTCAAGAGGGATCCGTGACCTACATATATGGCCATTAAGTTGCGTGTTTGCTTTTAGCAACTTGAATATAATTAATTAAATAAGGCAATCAAATTGTCCAAAAGTAATAAAATTAAATAAAGAACCTGATTATTGAGGGGAATTAACTTAGTAAGCCAAAAGTCCAGAGAAGATGCTAATATTTAAAATATGCTTCTACTTTTTATAGGGACCTTATTTTCAACTAAGCATAATCCAGAAAATAAATTAAAAAAATGTGCTAGCTAGCATGACTCATGCTGCACGAGTAATTACAAAATTTACTCGTGATTCAAAAAAAAAAATAAAAAAAAAATCAAACACTGTGACTGCGAAATGACAAAATCCGACATATATTCTTTTAATATCTTCTCTATATTCCTGATAAGGATTCTACTGTTTAATTTGCCATTTGGTTCGTGATTAATAATTGAAGTCGATAATTAGGCAGCATTGAACGGGATATTTCGCAATATTTTTTTGTTGTTATAATGTTAGCTAATAAGGAAAGAGATAAATCTAACTAGGCAGCAAAAGACGGTAGACATAGAGCTAGTGGAATTTAGTGTATACTTGACATTTTAATTCATTATATTTTAATAGTATTCTTTTATGTGGGCTTTTATCGTTATCCAATTCTTATTTCAAAATTCAAATTAGTACACATTAATTAAATATTAGAATAATAATGTTTCTTTTTAAAAGTCAAATTGTGAAGTGAAAATGAGATGGAGAACTGAATGAATCTGAAAGTGGATGAGACTTTATGAACATAGTAGTATATACTTAAGGTTCAATTTTATTTTATTTTTATCAAAGGCCTGAATTTAAATCACAAATTTTAGTTTCGTAGGTATTTTTTTTAATTGCTTATTATTTTTAATGAATTTGAATCATTCAGATCTTATGCTTGTTATTTACTAAAAATTCTCGTAAAGGTATATATTTACCATCGCTAATCATTATTCCACGACCATCAACAACCAACATTATCAACCACTTTTACCACCAACTTCTATCCCACATGACACAACTATCACGACTACCAATCACCTCGACCTCCCCCGCCAACCACTAACGACCACCTTCATAACCACCAACCACTAGCGATCTCCTCCATAACAGCCAACCGCCACTAAGGACCACCTTCATGCATGCAACACAACCACTACGCACCATTCTGCACGAACACCACGTTTAGCCACCTCCACTAACCATAATTATTTACTCCTATGCCTCATAGCTATTATTGCAGACGAGCATCACCACCAATTCTTAGAGGGCGCTTCATCAAATAAATAATTTTTATAATAACATATAAATTAAGATTTTCCAATATTTTATTCATATCTTTTCTAAAATTCAAGGTCAGCTTTTGCATTACGCACGAGTATATTAAGCCAGTATGGTTTACAGGTCAGACTAGCTTTATATCCTTCCCCTGAACGTATCAATATCGTAAGGACCTAATTGGAATCGGTACACTCCATATCTAGCAATTCCACTTTGTAAAAGTAACTCCACTTTGTAATATTCAGGCTAGTTTACTTTTTTAATAAATAATCTTTCATTAGTAAGAATATTCTCAAATGCGATATCCCATTATCCGATAACTGCTACTACTTTATTACCCTTCATATACCATAATTTTTTCTCCCTTCACTCATTCCCACTTAAACTGGAAGGTGTGTTATTACGTTGTCCCATGGACACTTCAACATTTAAATTTTATAGGGGAAGATCAAGAGTGGCTGATTAAATTATTTATAGGTTATACTTTAAAATAATCGAAGAGAATCACGAATACTTTGAACTATTGGCTAATTTGATTACTTAATTTCTTTTGTTCGTGGGGGAATAATAGATTATGCATATTGGATTAAGCAGCAGATTTTGCTTGGATAAGTCAACTTATCAACTAAAGAAAATAGAAATTCGCGGTGGACAAATTTTATAGTTAAACAGTAAAATTCTTTGGCTGCCGCTAATTAATCCTATTTAGGGACAGATTATCAAAAGTATTGTTAGCTAGGAGCTATTTAGCAATAGATTCTCCAAAATTCTGTTAGGAACGAGCTATTTAGTGACAGAGTAGCAGCGACAAAATTCATAGCTAATTCTCTCTCTCTCTCTCTCTCTCTCTCTCTCTCTCTCTCTCTCTCTCTCTCTCTCTCTCTATATATATATATATATATATATATATATATATATATATATATATATATATATATACACACACACACACACACATTTATTGTTAACGGATAGAAAATTAAACGAAAACCATGAATTTGTACAAGAAGATGATCTGTGTAGAGTAGGAAGAAGAGAAAGAAAAAATCTTATTTCATTTCTGTTCAAGTCAAAAATGCGTACAATGAATGCTATACAATTAATTAGAAAAAATGGGCTCCAGCCTTGGGCTTGACCCGGTACAAAATAAAAATAAAGCCCACACTAATCTGGGCTGGCCTGTATAAGGTCAACACCCCCCTTCAAGTTGGAGGGTGGGAACACACCCAACTTGGACAAGAACCCATGATGAGCAGCACCAGGAAGAGTCTTGGTAAACAGATCAGCCAGTTGAGTTGCAGATGAGGTGTGAGCTAGAGTAATAAGTCCTTCAGCTAGCTTGGTTCGAACCAAATGACAGTCCAGCTCTATATGCTTGGTCCTCTCATGGAAGACAGGATTTTTAGCAATATGAATGGCAGCCTGGTTGTCACAAAACAAGGGGATAGGAGAAGTGGAACATAAACCCAAATCAGCAAGCAATCTAGAGAGAGCCGAGGTCGAACACACTTGCTCATGGCTCATATTAAATCCTCGTGAAAAGACATAGAAACGACTTGTTGCTTCTTGGCTTTCCAGCCTATGAGACTACCACCAAGTAAAACACAATAGCCAGTGACAGACTTACGAGAATCTGGACAGGAGGCCCAATCACTGTCACAGAAGGCAGTGAGGGACAGATCCGGACCATTGTTAAAAAAATACCATAATCAAATGTACCCTTCAAGTATCTTAACAGGTGCAGAGCAGCATTCATATGAGGAAGACACGGAGATTGCATAAATTGGCTAAGGTGCTGCACAACAAAACATATATCCGGCCTGGTATGTGTCAAAAAGTTCAACTTCCCAATCAAAAATCTGTAAACCTCAGGCTTGGGCAACTTGTCACCATCATGAGCCTTGAGTTTGACAGTCAACTCAAGGGGACAAAGTAAAGGAGAAACCTCTGAACAGTGAAACTCATGAAGTAAATCCTGGATAAATTTCCTCTGATGAAGCAGGACACCAGAACTGGAATAAAACACCTCAATGCCCAAAAAATAATTCAGGCTGCCCAAGTCTTTGATCTTGAATTGCTCATGAAGAAAGGATTTTAATGCAGCTATCTCATCAAGGTCAGTTCCAGTCAAAATAATATCATCTACATAGACAGCCAAGACCACTATAGAAGACCCAGAAGTCCTTGTGAAAAGTGAATAATCATCTAGTGAATGATTGTAACCTCTTGAAGAAAGAGCCTGAGAGAGCTTGGCATACTATTGTCTAGATGCCTGTCGTAGCCCATAAAGAGATTTCTGTAGTTTACACACTTGTTGGTACTGGGAGGATGAAGAAACAGAATAACCCGGGGGAAGTTTCATGAAAACCTCTTCATCCAAATCACCATGTAAGAAGGCATTGTTGACATCTAACTGAAACATGGGCCACTGCTTCTTGACAGCCACAGCAACCAATGTTTTAACAGTTGACATCTTAACAACAGGGGAAAAGGTTTCATGAAAATCAATCCCTTCAATTTGTGTATCCCCTCTAACAACTAGCCTAGCTTTATACCTTTCAAGTTGACCATCAGCCTTGTATTTCACTTTATAGACCCACTTACAACCTATAGGTTTCTTACTAGGAGGGAAGTCAACAACAACCCAAGTGTGATTTGCCTCTAAGGCCTCAAATTCCTTTTGCATAGCAACATGCCATTCAGGGATAGAAGCAGCTTGAGAATAAGTAGAAGGCTCAAACATAGGCTGAACACAAGCAGTATTCAGGGCAAATGTGGAACAAGAAGGAGGAAGATCACAGTGGTAGTCTTTCAAATAAGCAGGAAGGGTATGTGGCCTAGAAGATTGCCTGACAGGAACAGTAGGAGCTAAGGAAGGCACTGGAGAAGATGAAGAAGGAGAATGTTGGGGAGAAGCATCACTAATAGGAGGAGAAGAAGACAAAGGGGGAGAACTAATAGAAGGGGATGAACCAGAAGAATAAGAAGGAGGAGGTGAAGTAGAATGGTCAGGGACAGGAAAAGAAGGAGTAGTGTCATCAAGAATAGAAGATAAAGGGAAAAGTGGAGAGGAAGGTGAAGAAGGATCAGAGAATGGGAAAATGTGTTCATGGAATACCACATCCCTAGAGACAAAAATAGATTTAGAAACTAAGTTGTACAATTTGTAACCCTTTTTGGCAAACGGGTACCCCAAGAACACACAAGGGACAGACCTAGGATCAAATTTCTGCCTATGGACCTTGGAAGTAGTGGCATAGCAAACACAGCCGAATGTTCTGAGGTGATCATAAGTAGGAACAGTACCATAGAGCATCTCAAAAGGACTCTTGTTATTAAGGATGAGAGAGGGGAATCTATTTATAAGGTAGGTGGCTGTCAAGATACAGTCACCCCAGAAGGAAATAGGGAGCTTGGATTGAAAAAGTAATGCCCTAGCAGTTTCTAGAAGGTGTCTATGTTTCCTTTCCACTACCCCATTTTGTTGGGGAGTGTGAGGACAAGAAGTTTGATGAATGATGCCTTTAGCAGAGAAGAAAGAGGTACCAGCAAGACTAGAACCTAACTCTAGAGCATTGTCACTCCTGACAGTTTGAACCTGAGAGTGAAACTGAGTGTGAACCATTTCAACAAAGGCCTTTAGTAAATCTAAAGAGTTGCTCTTAGCCCCCATTAAATGAGTCCATGTTGCCCTAGAATAATCATCCACAATGGTGAGAAAGTACCTAGCACCAGCAGTAGTAGGGGAATTATATGGACCCCATGTATCAACATGGATGAGTTGAAAAGGGCTAGTAGAATGGATATCACTAGGGGAGAAGGGCAGCCTAGTTTGCCTAGCTAAGGGACAAATAGAGCAAGGAAAAGATTGAGAAGTAGACAAAGAAAAATTGATTGCTGGTATGCCTTTCATTTTAGAGAAAGGAATGTGACCAAGTCTAAAATGCCAAACAACATCCATTTTATTCACTCGTGCAGAAGAACATACAAGGATATCATCAGGGGAAACTAAAAGTAACAGATCAGAATTACAACTAGATGTGGAAGAACAAACAGGAGCAGCATCACAAGGTAAGTCACATGATAACAAACAATCAGCAGATAAAGATGAAGTAGAAGCAGGAAGAGATTCCACAGTAGAGGAGGAAGGTGTGATCCTCAGCTTGTATAGACCATTGTCCAATTTACCAAGAACCAGTGGCTTCTTCAGTGAAGGGTCCTGAAATAGACACACAGTCCTGGTGAACTGAGCAATGCCATTAAATTGAGAAACTAGTTGATATACCGATATGAGATTAAATTGAAAAGAAGGAACATATAGAACATTGTGCAGGGTAAAGTTTGGAAATAGAGTTAAGGAACCATTATTAGTAACCTTGACCTTATACCCATTAGGCAATGAAACTAGACAAGGAATTGAAAGTGGTTTAATGTTAAAGAGAAGAGATATTTGAGATGTCATGTGATCAGATGCCTTAGAATCTATAATCCACATAGAACTATCAACTTGTGAAAATAAAGCAGGTTTGAGCAAAACACTGTGAGTAGCAATCCTACCAGCAAAGTGGGCAGAAGCCATGAGAGAATGAGAAGAACTAGGAGAGATATGAGACTTCTGCATGAGGTGAATCAACTGAGCATGCTCATCCTTCGTCAAACCAGATGTGCCAAACTGATTATCAGAACATTCAGCAAAAGGAACCAAGGCAGGTGATGTAGCAGGTGAAGAATCACAGGCAACATTAGCAGCAGCCTTCTTGGGACCTGAACTCTTGGTGAACTTAAAATGTGAAGGGTAACCATGGAGTCTGTGACATTTCTCCATGAGATGTCCAGATCTCTTGCAATATTTGCAAAACAGGGAAGACTTTTGGGAATCATAGTTGGCTTTGGTATTAAACTGAGGCCTAGGACCACCATTACTGAAGGAGGAAACATGGAAAGATGCAGATTCAGATGGAAAGGAAGAGCTTGTGCACACTTGCATCTGTTTCTCATCACTCAAAAGGATGCTATAGGTGGTGTCAATGGAGGGTAGAGGCTTCATCATCAATATATTGCTCCTAACCTGGACATATACCTCATTTAAGCCCATGAGGAACTGGTAGACCCTTTGTTCCTCCTCAGATTTGGCACCACCAATGCAGTTGCATTTGTTAGCAGAGTGAATCGAGATAGAAGCTAATTCATCCCATAACTGCTTAATTTTGGTGAAATAAGAGGCAATATCTAGGGACCCCTGGGAAATATGAGCTAAGCTCTTCTTTAGTTCAAACACTCTTGCCCCATCAGCCTTACCATATCTATCCTCAAGTTCTCTCCAAATGTCCTTAGCAAATTCAGAATAGACAACAGATCTTTGTATTTCCTTAGTTACAGAATTGACTAGCCAAGCAACAACTAAATCATTGCAGCGCTGCCATTGTCTTAGTAGAGGAGAACCTTCAGCAGGTCCCTCAGAAGTACCATGAATAAAGTCAAGCTTATTTCTAACTGATAAAGCGATTAAAATCGACCTACGCCAACTCCCATAGCATGTTCCATCAAATAATTCAGACACAAGAGATGAGGCTAACAAGTCAGATGGATGCACATATAAAGGATGACATGGATGCGTATAATCGTCAGGATGAAACAAGATACGAGTGGAATCAGTAGATGCAGTTGTGTTCGTGGTACCAGCACTAGCAGGGATCTCAGTGGTCTCAATTGCCATTGGTCAATGATAGTAATAACAAGCAGGTTTAATTTTCACAGCTAAACCAGAACGAAAACAGTATCGCAATCGAGAAAATTCTAGAAACCCTAGGTAATCGATGTGTACAATGTAAGCAACACGAAGACAAAATATCAAGGAAAATCGAAAAAATACCACTCCTCTTTGCAACCGAAAGAGGCACGGCCTTGATAACAACAATTTCTTAGCAAATCTCGAAACGATTTCTCAAAAAATCGAACCACGTTGGAACAAAAAAAAAGTTCAAAAACGTCCACGAATTCTTCAAATCAAAACCACAAATCAACACATTATGTTGAAACCGAACACAAACAAACCAGTAAAACTCGATTTCGGACTAAAAATCGCAAAATCGATCAAAGTTAGGGTTTCAAATTTGAGAGAAATGTATGTTGAGGGTAACATCGTTCGAAAGAGAATGAAGAGGCGAGTTCAATTAACCCGCTCTGATACCATGTTAACAGCGGAAAATTAAACGAAAACCATGAATTTGTACAAGAAGATGAACTGTGTAGAGTAGGAAGAAGAGAGAGAGAAAATCTTATTTCATTTCTGTTCAAGTCAAAAATGCGTACAATGAATGCTATACAATTAAGTAGAAAGAATGGGCTCAAGCATTGGGCTTGACCCGGTACACATAAAATAAAACCCAATCTACTTCACATTAATCTGGGCTGGCCTGTATAAGTCCAACATATATATATATATAACTTGCACAAAGATTTGCAGGCACTAATCCTTATGGGAAATATGTCGACACAAAATCTTTAATCATTATCTAAGATAACTAAATCCACATATAACAGCCATTTTATTGATCTATCAACATCTTGTGTCACATCTAGTAGAATGTGCAAGGTGCTAACTTTTTTCGATTTCACACTTCCAAGTGTCTTAATGCGTAACTTGTCATGCAGTAAAAAACATTGTAGTTTTTTCGCACATATTATATATCAGACAATCATAGAACATTATCAAAAAGTTGATATACTTTTCTGTTACTCGGATGAAAAAACATAGCTTTCATAAGTGAAAGGACGACTAAATCATTCCAAAGAAATTATATTTAATAAAAAAGGACTTGTGAAATTTGTTATCTTAAAAATGTCATGATATTTATTTGGTTATAATATTATGTCCTGATATATATAGAATGTTATATATCATTATTTTCGAAACAATTTTTTATTTTTTTTTAGAAAAAATGACATCACATGAAATAAAATAGGGAGCTATAATTCAGCATTTGCAAATACCAGTTCCGCACATGCATGCTGAACTTTAGTATTTGACGTCTAGAAAAACTTAATAATGTTATTCAATCAAACATTTTCAATTTCCCACTTCGATTTTTCTTTTTCTTTTTTCTTTTAATTTCAACCAAATGTTATCCATTAGCCTACGAATCAACAAGGCATGCATATTCATTGACCTAACGATTCCTTTTGCTAAAATTATTTGGTTGACTTTTGTGGGACCCTTTTTCCTTTTAAGGACATTGAGAGCAAAATTAATGATGAGCTCTACAATTCTCTGAAACGACGATCACAGTGCCGGCTGAAGGGCTAGGCGGCCAAAGCAAAGGCTCTAGGCCCCCAAAATTTTGGAGCCCCGTTTTCACTAATAATAGGTTTATGAATTAATATGTTTTTAAAAAAAATACTCTTTCTATCTTAATGTATGTGATATTTTTTGCTTCCCGAGATTCAAAGTGTATGAACTTTGACCAATATTTTAAGATGTATTTTTTCACCAAATTAATATGAAAAAAGTTGTAACATATAGTAGTATTTTTCATGTAGTTCTCAATATATAAATTTTAATTTTAAAATATTGCTTTAAAGTTTAGTTAAATTGACACTCGAAAAGCGAAAACTATCACATAAATTGGGACGGAGGGAATAGTATTAAAGTAAAACGGTATAATTTTAACTAAAACGGGGAAGAAAAACTTTTATATTTATTACTAATGTTGATTGCATCGGTTAAAAAAACAGACTTCATAATATAAATACATAAGAAGAGCCTCTCATCAAGATTTGGCTTTAGGCCACCGAGAACGGTGAGCCGGCGTTGGACAATCATATACATGAATTGCTGCAAATGGCTACAGAAACTCCTAATAATGCAAGAAAATGTTTTGCTTCATTTGTTTGTTTAGTCACATATTGTTGCAGAGAGACACTACTGTTGAACTGTTCTGAGGACTCATTTGTTCTCTATAATGGAGTTGGCAATATACATTTTAGCTAGAGCCCACATTAAGATGTGGACGTAGCATCAGGAGAATATTCCTTGCTTTATGGAGCAATAAAAGCAGTGTCATATGGGAAACAATGACGAAGGCAACCTTCAATATGGGACGTCGACACTGGATAGTGTTTTGCAAAAGTTCTCATTATATATTTGTCTAAATAAATAGCACAAAATTTGTAGTATCTAACTGACTTAGATAGAAAGTAAATAGGAGTATTAATTTAGGATGGGAAGTAAAGGCTTAAAGCGTATGTAATGCTAACTGGCGAAATGAAGCATCCTTAGAGCGGTATGAAAGGAGGGATCGTGATATAATCATCAATGTTCGTATCGATCCTGATGAAGTAGATCCGGATCCAACTAAGTTATTGACTAAGGAATAAGAGAATTCCTACTAACATGTTGGGAGGCTAGTCGGGCTTCCCTAGAAGCCAGTCGGGGTCAGCATAGAATGGAGAGAATGACCCTAATATATTGTGCTGGCTTTAATTTGCTTCCTAGCTAGAGTTAGAGGTGAGATCACTATAATGGCTAAGGTGAGTCATCCTACACGAACGGACTGCATGAGATTCATCCAATAGTATTCCTAAATCAAATTTTATTTCAGCAAATAGTAGAATTGTGGTTAGAGAACATTATGGCAAAGAACAAGACGAAGACAAATGAAGAAATCTATCATAGCAATAAAGGGTCGTTTTGTTCAACACTTTTCTTTTCTCTAGCCTAGAAATAGGGAAAGTAAGAGAAGATATAGTGAAAAAATTACCCCCACATTTTAAAACTCAGAACCACTTTTAAGCCGAATTGTGACAACAGTTTGAAATTGTCAAAACGGGCCAGCCCAGCCCAAGCCTCGCGGGCCAAGAAATTTGATGGGCTAGGGCGGGCCAGCCCTTCATTTGAATGGGCCTTAAAATGGCTGGCCCAACCCAACCCTACAAGGGTCGTGGGCTGGGGCGGGCCAGCGCTTCATTTTTTCAATAATTTTTATAAGAATTATTTTTTTTCAATTTAAATTCTAACATATAAGTACATACCAATTTGTTATCATTTCTGATATATGATTATATGGAAGTACATAATTCTACGGCAACTTATAGCATATTTAACACCTATACATTATCAAGCATATTTGAATCCGTTTGTGATAAAATTGTCTTAATTAACATCTCCATCTTCGTCTGACCATATGCAAATTTAATTAATTAAACATTATCAAATAACTACATTTCATAAACTAATCAATAGTATTTAAATTCACTTAATAATATTACCACTTTGAATTTGGTATAGCTCAACAAATAATTCGAGTAACAAATGTTGACAATTTCATGATGGATGCAATATTTATACGTGGTGATTAGATATTTTAGTATTAAGGTACACTTGGTGATTAGGAATTTAGTATTAAGGATTTAACGCTAACTAAAAAAATTATTGTAAGATACTAAGACTAATTCGATAATCACTATTCCTACTTTTTACTTCTTTTTTCGACTTTCTCTTAAATTTCAAGTTAAAATTAAATTTGCAATCATGAATACAACTTCTATACTTGGTGATTAGGATTTAGCGCCCGTGAGTAGAGTATTGTGTAAGATACTAAAACTTATTCGGTAATCACTTTTTCTATTTTTTGCTTCTTTTTTCACAGTCTTCTTTCAAATTTTTAATTTAATCCAAATAGACTTTTGGCCCATTTAGGCCGGCCTCATTAAGCCTCGGTCAGCCTCAGGGCCGTTAATTTGACTTGGTCAAGCTTTATAAGCCTCAGTTTAAATGGGCTTAAACAATCTTAGCCCAACCCCACCATAATAGCGGGAGGCTGGGCTAGCCTCAAGGGCCAAGCCCATTTTGAGGGCACTAAACTAGATCGAGGTGGCGCACTTACATGAAAATATAATTCGCTCAATCCGTTTAAGTTTGGGCTGGTTATTGATTCGCCTATTTATTAGTTCAGCCGATAAAAAATTGGGCTAATATGTAGCCTAAATTGATCCCTTTTTTTTTAATTTATTTTTATTACATAGGGGATAAGGGAAAGGGAAATGGGGGAGGGGATTACAATGTGGGGATTTGAACCCTTACCAACATGGTAAAGGTTCAGGTAGTCAACAAACTGAGCTACTGAGTCCCTACTGCAGCCTAAATTGACTCCTGAGAAATCTTGTGACTATTTTTCATTTTTTTACGCAGATTATCCTTCTTTTGGGGTGGTCTTTAATTTTTTCCCCTCAAATTGTTGGTCTTTAATTTTTGTCCTTCGCTTAAATTGGTGGCCGAAAATACCCCAAAGTTCTAGGTTCGAACCCCTGCTCTGTAAAAAAAAAAAAATCTCAAGGCAAGGCTTTGCGAAAAGTCTGACGCATAACAGACGTTTCCTTGGGCATAACTAAAGGTTTGTCTTATAAGGAAAAGTCTGCCGCATAAGGCAAACTTTTTGCAAAGCCTTGTCTTGCGAATTTTTTATTTATTTTATGATTAGCCGGGGTTTGAACCCAGAATCTCGGAGTATTTTAGGCGAAGGCAAAAATTAAAGACCACCCCAACGAAGCGCAATCGTGCAAATTGCCCACTATTTTTTATTTGATATGTTATATATAGCTATAACAAAGAAACAAAATAATTTTATTGGGCACTAAAAAATAATAAATTAAAGAACAAACAGAGAAATTAAAGTTTTTCTCAAAGAAAAAAAAGTCATTAAAACTTAGCAAGAATTGAGCGAGTTGGGTTATGACCCTTTTTTTCACCCATTTCAGCCCAAATAATTTTTGGGCCGGTCATTTATTAACTCAATTTATTTTAACCACACAAATTCAACACAAACCACTCATTTGACACCCCTGACCCATTCATTTATTAACTCGACTCATTTTTAACCGCACAAATTCATCACAACCTCCTCATTTGACGCCCCTAAATATAACTAGCACAAAATCTTGGATAGGCTATCCATGAACATTGAACCGACTCAACCGCAGCCAACCACGTGGGTGCCTTCTTTTTTAATCCTTAGAAGATCTAAGAAAGCGCCCGAATGGGAGGGGTCGCCGCGCCCAACGACAAAAGAAGAAGTATGAGAGAATAAATGGGAAAAGGTGGATGTCTCTACTCTCAATAGTCATACTCCACTATATACCCTCTCTCTTGTCCTTGTCAAAGAATCATTTTCACCCACAACTTCAATAGTAGCTCCACTCTTGGGCCTCATCTGTATTCACAGTATATGAAATCCAAGAAAGAAGAATGAAGAACAATATTTGTGGATCAGAAAATATGGTGGTCCAATTAAGGCATATTTACTGGCTGAAAGTCGTTCACAAAATGCCATCAACTACCCTCCATTAGTAGTTAAGTGTGTTTGAGACATATCATCATATTGCCACATGCTCCTAGAAAGAAATGTGGGTCGGTCCGCCATGGGGCTAGTCAATATATGTGCCAAATTTGGTATTTGGGGGCGGTCTCTTCTAGTACCATAATAATTTGCTTGGTCAAAATGAGGCGGAGCAAAATTCATGGGTCTTGAATTTTCTATTGAAATTATAATCGTTATAATTATTGAGTTTGCAATTAAATATTTATAAAAATTTAATGAAACTCCTTATACAAATACAAGGTTTAAACAAAAATTATTAGCTTTGTTCGAAGCTGTAACTGATACTCTCCCTCCGCCATTGTGGTCAAGTGTTATGATTGGGAGAGCAATAATAAATCATGAAACAAAGAAACTGCATGACATAACCCACCAAGGCAGAATTAGAATTTTTTATTTATGAATTTTGAATCATAATTATTCTTGCTTACTAAATACTTCTGAATAAATTATTTATATATATTAGATGAACGCTTTGATACAAATCCAAAATTTGAGCCAATACTGCTAGATTCTGCCGAACTCACAGCTTTATGACCTGCTTCACCCCTGATAACCCAAATTCATTGCACCTACACGTTAGTTGTGTTATTTCATATATAATACTTCATTGTCTTCTCTTTTCTATTAGCATATATAATTTTTCTAAAGTTATATTTTGCGTTCCTTCTTCAAAAGCTTATAGCATAGAATTCTAGCATTTTTTCATACCTGCCTTCTGTCACCGACGTCACAAGACTTATTTCTCAATTAGAGTTGTCTTAGAAGGTCCCTTAAATAATTGAAAATTTACACGAAGTGTTATTGACAACATTTTCCACTCCTTTGTCTCCAGAATGTCAATGAAAATTAATAAACCAATGAGAAAAAGCCAAGTTTCATGTGGTCTCAATTGTCCAGGTAGTCTTCATTTTGTTTCTCCTATTTCCACCTTCTCTCTCTTTTTAGTGCGTGTCTTTGAGTTGAGTAACACTCCCCTATTGGCTATCAACGTCTTTCTTTTTGTAAAAAGCATCGTTCAACTTCAAGCAATATCTTCAAGCACTTCCTACTTGGCCTTGTGGGCTGTGGCTATGCCAGTTGTAAGAATATGGTTGAAAGTTAAGATCACTTTTTATATGTCTCGCCCTCTTTCTTTTTATTTTGTTGAAGTAAATGATCATTTCGTTTAAAAATATAAATTGTTGCAAAAATACATTTTTATTTATTTAATTTTGCATTAACAAGCCCTTCGCGTGTGACTTTGATTTGATTTCTTTTGATAAGCCCAGAACACAAAAAAAAAAAAAAAAAAAAAAAAAAAAAAAAACATTAATACAATGAGACTCGAACCCATAAATATTTATTTGCTTTAAACTGCGAGACAATGAGAACGAGTTTTATTGTTGAATTATTTTTTATTTTTCTTTATTTTGATCTCATGTTCTCTCACTGGTTATTACTAAGGTCGAGCCTTTTTTAACCCAAGGCGGCTCACTGTAGCCACAAGTCATTCAATCTAGTAAATGTTCTCAATGTGCCATATTTTTTTTTTTTTTTGTAGCCACAATCATGCAATCTATAGTTGAAAATTATTGTTACATACTATGTTTGCTGGTACTCCTGATTATTACGGGATATTTACACTCTATATATAGCATGATCCAACAAAATTAAAATAAAAAGTAATCATAATTTTTTATTTTATAAGTTAATATAATCATTTTATAATCAGTGTACGATATTGAGCACACACCAGCGCTTTTACAATCTATATTAGAAAAAACAAGGAGGGTGAAATTTCTTTAGGGCAAAAAACATAGATGTACATAGTAAGAGGGTATATTTACAAAATATGCAGACGCTTTTCAGTTTACAAAATATATCATTAGATTTCTTACAAAATCTATACAGGTAAATTAAAAAGAAGCAAATAAAACACATTAAATAAGGGAAGAAACTGTTTCCCTTATTTTATCCACTTTTCTCTCTCCATTCAAAATTAAGAGATATTGTTCCCTAATTTTATCCAACTTTTGCTCCTTTATTTCATTCACTTTTCTCCCCCCATTCAAAATTAAGAGATATTGTTCTCTAATTTTCTCCAACTTTTACTCAAAAAGTCCATTCTAATCGGTATTTTTATGCACAAAGTTCATACACCAAAAAACATATGTGTATAATTTTTGTATGCATTATGCATAACTGTATTAATTCGTTATAATTTTTGTTTCTGAAATAAATAGAAATTGTATGTATATTTTTATTATGATAAAGTACATATAAATTGTATAAAATCTAATCAAATTATGTATAAATTTGAGAAAATATGTATAATAAATTTGTAATTGATACAAACCAGATTCCATACAAAGTTCATAGACCAGAAAATAAATATGTATAAATTTTTGTATGCAATATGTATAACTGTATAAATTCGTTATAATTTTTATGTATAAATATGTATAAAAGTTGTATTTATATTTTGATTATGATAATGTACATATAAATTGTATAAAATCTTATCAAAGTATATATAGATTATGAGAAAGTAAATATGTTTAATAAGTTTTTTGATTGATACAAACCAAATTCCATACACATTTCATACACATATCAGTTCTCAACATTTTTAAGACTAATTCATATCGAATTTATTTGCATTTCATACACTTTGTGCCGCATATCTAAAAAATGATATATAACAGATTTCATACACATTTCATACATATATTAGTTTTCTTATACAGATTTCAAACACAAAATGATCGCACATATCTCAAAACGATACAAATAAATTTTTACATACAATTAATACACAGGTCAATAATAAAAAATACTTTGTAATATTGGTTTGAAAATTTATTGTGAATTTTAGGTCTAGAAATTTCATAGAGGTATAGAGAGAAATCTTTTTTAAAAAAACAAGAATTTGATTGGTAACTATCCGCATTTCCCACATTTAAAATCGTATTCTCTTCCTTAAAAGCCCAAAATTGTGGGTATCCATTGTCGATATACTTCGTAATTTTGTTGATATGTTTTGTAAATAAGAAAAAATTCTTAGTAATATATAAATAGTATTATCGGGGTTTTTTTTCCCATTTCATTCTTCGATGGACTACCTAAGAGGGACTACGGTCTTAAAAAAGTATCTATAAATTTATAAAAAGATAATCAAACTAATAATAAGTTCATATATTATCCCTCTTTTTATAACATCTTTTGAAGTAATTCATATTATTTGCCTTCTTCAATATAATGTATAGTTTATCATATATTATTGATAACGTATATTTAAGTTTAATATATTAAGAATGTCCAACAACCAAAAATAAAAATATCAAAATTACTTATTACAGAGATAAAATTTAAACTATTATCAATGAATCCCATCTAAAGCATTTTTTATGAAAGCATGTTATTATTACGTTAGCTATAATAACAAAAGTTGAGGAAGAAAAATTAGAAAGTATCCACATAACATTTGAAAATTATAAAATGTCAAACATTTTTTTTTGGTTTCCATCGAAGTTGTATTTATATATTAGGGCCCATTCGGGGATAGCACTCCCTACCAAGGATTAAGCACATCAACAAAAAATAATATCGTTAAAATTCTTAAAGTTAAAAAATAAAAAAAAATAAAAAAAAAGATTATTGTCTAATTGTTGATTATCATGCTCTTCACTTACATATATAACTTTTCAAAATTGTAATAGCATTAGTTAACAAATTAAACTTAGAAGAGAAGGAACAAAAACTAATTTCATTTAAAACCTAAAATTAAAAATAATTACCATCTATCTGAGAAATTTATTGTCTTTTCCTCTCAGACTAAGGTGAAACTATGTACTCTTCTAAATTCTTACTTTGAACTTCTAAAATTTTGTTTTCAATAATCTATAAGAACAAACAAATATCTTAAATACGTTAAATTACCAAACAATATTTTTTGTATCAAGTCTAATAATCACCATTTTCATCATTTAAAAAGAGCTAATAATTCAAATAATTCTCAATAAATGATATCCATGCTCTAAATCAGAATATTAATTATTAAAATTAGTAATGAAATGAGTGATGTTTTCTACTTTTTTTTAATCAAATTTAAGTTATATGATCATATAGCATATAGACTATTGTAACATGTTATTTTCTTAAATTATCACATTACATGTCCTCATAGAAACATCTACAAATTGTCAACGCATATATAGATTAATGCCTTATTAATTAACTTTTGAATGGCTAATAGAATGTTTGTATTTCTTGGGCATAACTTTTAATATGCACGATCCTCGGTTGTAAAAGCCCGGCCTTTATATTGTCTCCGATCTTCACGAAATACACATTTCAAGAAATATTACTTGTTGATAAACTAAATTTATAACGTTTTCGATATAGCCTACAACATGAAAATAAACGTCAAACTACTGAACTAAAACTAAAAGTAGAAAGGATTTTTGTGCATTTACCTTGTCCAAAAAAAACAAAGGAAAAATAGAAATTTATCCATCTCTTTTCCACTCCATAGCCTTTGGCATAAAGATAACCCAAATCATAGTAAGCAGAGTGAAGCATTTTCCTTCAATGCCTTCGTAAAGTTTTCAAGAACTTTCTTAGATCTCACCTTGTCCTCATGCCTCAGCCCCCTGAATCACTAATAATGATAAATGGAACCATTGTTAATTGGTGGATGATAATGTGAAAACAATTATATAGATATGAGAGAGCACAGAGTAAATGAGATTCATCCAAAGAGCTTTGTAACCAAAAACCCACGTTGTTGAATAGTTTTGTGATCTTTCATTTCCTAAACGTTTTTGGCATTTAATTAAGTAATTGAGGAGATTATGTTTGAAAATTATTTAATGCTATAAATATAAATAGTAGTATACAGTTATAATTTTAGGAACAGGTTAAATTATTTTCTTTTAACTCCTCTTATTACTTAAGAAATGTGAGAATTTGAAAAGTTGTTTGCAATGAATATATGTAAATTTCTGATACAAATTCATTCGAACTATTCAATTCACCATCAGATTTAACCTCTGAAACGTTTTTGAGTGGGTTTAAAGACAATCATTTCAACCATTAATGCACTTTATTGCTCTTCTTCATCATGTTAAATATTTGTTATATACGTCTAAAGTTGATAAATTCACACCCTCATTCAATTTAATACTGCAATTATTGCTTCCTCGTTTAATAATGTAATTATAATTATTTTGCCACTTTTAGATTTTTAAAAATAAGTTAAATAGAAATATTAGGAGAAAAGGGCAAAAAAATCACAAAAAGATAAATTTTCACATCACCTTATTGTATAAACCCATACAAACGAACGCCTTTTTTTAAAAAGTCCTTGTTCCATTTAGACACTGTGTGGCCATTCCTATTCCATTTACACTTTTGCAGTATGATAATTTCCAGTGGCCAATTAAATCGTATCATTTAAATTGTCCAACTCAATTAAATTGTGCCAACTCATTTTAATTGTAAATTTACTAATTTGTAAATTGCGGAGTTTTGACCATTAAAAAGATCCCAAATGGGCTGTTAGTTTTGCGATAACGACGCAAAAATGTCGAATTTTGAATGCGACTTTTTATCTTTAAATAAGGTGTTTGGCCTATATATATATATATTACACCCATGTATTGCAACAATGGGCTACTAGTGACCGCTAATTGAAGCCCAAAAAGATTTCATTTGCACTTTGGTCCCCATTTTGTGCAGGTCTTTACTTTTTGGCCTTTAAGCTAATAATTAATTTTTTCCCTTCAAAATCGAACACCTACAAGTACATAAATTAAACATTATAATATCCAAAAGTTATGCCCGCACCCTTAAAGAACTTATGCCCTATATGCATAAGTTCGATTTTGAAGGAAAAAAATTAAAGACCAGAGTATTTGAAAAGCAAGCCGTACAATTACTTGGCTGAAGTTGATAAATACCAATGGAAATCCGACTGAAGAAATTTCTCGGTTTTTCTTTCAAATGGGCTGGTCTTTAATTTTTGCCACCAAATGGGCCAGTCTTTAAATTTTATCTTTTAAAATCAAATTTATGCGGTGAATAGGTACTTTAAGGAGCAAAGCATAATTTGTGGGATGTTATGATTTAAAAATATAAACTTGTGTCCGTGACAAAATTATTAGACTTGAGGGACAACATTTAAAGACCACAACAAAATAGGGAGGAAAGTGCAAATGACCAGATCCGACTTGCTAGGCCTCCATCAATTCTGCTTCAAGAGGATGTTATATCTAGCTGAGCCCCAAGTGATCTAGACCTGGATATCAATTTTTGAAGTATGTCAATAATCTTAGGGCAAAAAACATATATGTACATACTAAGAGGTCATATTTACGGAATATAACGATACTTTTCGGTTTATAAAATATATTAATAAATTTGTTACAAAATCTATACAAATCAGATAAATTAAAAAAAATTAAATAAAACACATTAAATAAGGTAAGGAGATTGCTTTCATTATTTTATCCAATTTTCTCTCTCCAATCAAAATTAAAATATATTGTTACCTGATTTTCTCCATGCTTCCTTATTTCATCCACTTTTATCTCCCCATTCAAAATTAAGAGATATTGTTCTCTAATTTTCTTCAACTTTTATTCAAAAAGTCAATACTAATCGGTAGTTTTTATATACATCAGAAAACATATATGTATAATTTTTATATGCAATATGTATAACTGTATAAATTTGTTATAATTTTTGTATATGAAATATGTATTAAAATTATGTGTATTTTGATTATGATAAAGTGCATATAAATTGTATAAAATTTAATCAAAGTATGTATATATTTTGAGAAAATATGTATAATAAATTTGTAATTGATACAAACCGATTCCATTCAAAGTTCATACACCGTAAAAATAAATTTGTGTAAATTTTTGTATACAATATGTATAAATGTATAAATTCGTTATAATTTTTATGTATGAAATATGTATAAAAGTTGTATGTATATTTTGATTATGATAAAGTACATACAAATTGTATAAAATCTAATCAAATTATGTATAGATTATGATAAGTATATATGTATTTTAAGTTTTTTTTATTGATACAAACCACATTCCATACCCTTATAATTTTCAACATTTTTTAGATTAATTTATATCGAATTTATTCGCATTCCATACACACTATGCCACATATATCTAAAAAAATGATAGTATATAGCAGATTTCATACACATTTCATACATATACTGGTTTTCAACATTTATACAGATTTCAAACACACAATGATCGCACATATCTCAAAATGATACAAATCAATTTTTATATACAATTAATACACATGTCAGTAATAAAAAAAATTGTAATATTAGTTTGAAAATTTATATTATGAGAGAAGATGAATTTTAAGTCTAGAAATCATAGAGGGAGAGAGGGAGAGAGAGAAGAATCATTTGAAAAAGGAGAAGAAGTTGATTGATAACTATCCTATAATTAAATCCACATTTAAAATCAGATTCTTTTCCTTAAAAAATGCCCAAAATCGTGGGTATCTCATTAAGTCCAAATCTGGTATTCTATTTGATATACTTTGTAATTTTGTTGGTATGTTTTGTAAATAAGAAAAAATATCTTTATGTTTTGTAATATAGAGTCTTAAGTAGTATTATTAAGTCATTTTTCCATAATCTTATGGACTATAACTAAGAAAATATGATGGTAGCAACAACAGCAGCCTGTTATTGTGATGGGCAAATTAATAACGATTTGGAGTAGAGGTGTCAAATGAGCGGGTTTAAGAAATTCGCTCAATCAAAATAAGTGAGATAATAAATGGGTTGAAGCTAACATCGCCTAAAAGCTTACTTGGTTGAAATGGGTTGAAATTTGAATTGGGCTAAAAATGGTGGTCATGACCGCCTAACTTGACCCAATTTTTTTGAAGGGTCTATTTTCTAGAAAAACATTTTTCGCAAAAAATATTTTCGCGGATTTTTCGTGAAAAATATTTTTAAGGAAAACATTTTCCATGGTAAATATTTTCGAGAAAAGCATTTTCGTGAAAAATATTTCCCTTCATATTAAACATATTTTCGTGAAAAATATTTCCCTTCATATTAAAAATACCACAAACTTATAAGATACATGATACAAAAAAAGTGTATACATTAAAAAAATAAAGTAAATCTCAAGCAATAAACCCAAATTTAAGTAAATCTTAAAAATGAGCTAGAATTGGTAGAATTAAAGATCTAAATTGAAGATCACTTTTAAATGTTATGTTGAATGCGCAAAATTAACCCATATAAAATTATCTTCTTACCTATAAAATTTTGAATGAATTGGGAAGGGAGGGGCTATCATTGAGTCAAATTTGACACCCCTAATTTGGAGTATGGCTCAACGAAATAGCGCTTAGTCAAGAGGGAAACGCACGGCCTCATTTACTTTAATTTTAGGAAACCCCACAAATTGCCTACTGTAGGAAAACTAATTACGTGTTATTAACCCCAATGATTTAATTTACCGCAATGCTCCTTCGGCTGAGAATAATTACCCGAGATTTCTTGCTTGTAGCGTCAGCATCCTTTTCTGGCGGTGCGCAATTAATTTTGTTTCCTTTTTATACGGCTTCTCAATTCCTCAATTCCTAATCTGTGGTACTGTTTTCTTTTTCCCTTTTTCTCTTTATTTATTTTCCTTGTTTTTGGTTGTTTGTCTTCTTCCCTTTTGTCCTTTTTCTTATATTTGTGTGTTTTTTAGTTTTCTTTTTATAGATAAATATAAAAAACAAAAGATAATAATATTAGCTAATTGTTTTTAAACTAATATAAATATATGAATTTAAACAATTGGTAATTTTTTAAAATAATTAACTCGCAAAAAATTATATAAAAATTAAAATAGCAAACACTACTCAATCTTCTATGATATCCACATGATATATCATTACTGACAGGATATAATAGAGGATTGACAGTTCATTTTTCAAGAAAATCGCAGTCCTCTAGACTACCCACATGATATATATCATATACTGATAGACTATCGTAAATGATTGGTTCAGTATATGATAAATATCGGGTTGATATCATTGAGGATTGAGCTCTTTTTTTTAAGAAATGAACTAGTCCTCTATGATACCTTGTCAGTATATGATACCTTGATATACCATGCGGGTATTATATATGAAGGTATCATATATGACTGAGGAGTGTTTTCTTTTGAAAGAATGAACAAGTCATTTATGATATACCCTATCAGTATATGATTTATACAATGCGGGCATTGTAGAGGATTGAATAGTGTTTATTTTTAAGGAATAAATCTATCGGCTACGATACCCTGTCAGTATACAATACATACAAGT
This sequence comes from Lycium ferocissimum, assembly GCF_029784015.1. Lineage (NCBI taxonomy): Eukaryota > Viridiplantae > Streptophyta > Magnoliopsida > Solanales > Solanaceae > Lycium > Lycium ferocissimum. The sequence continues at coordinate 42,479,501 of NC_081345.1, read as the reverse complement.
TGGTATCATAGAGGATTGAGTGTTTTTTCTTGGAGGAATGAAATGTCTGTTCTCTATGATACTCTGTCAGTATATAATATATCATATGATACCTTGATATATCATGTGGGTATCATAAAAGACTGAGTAGTATTTTTTGAAAGAATGAACCAATCTTTTATGATACGTTGTCAGCATATGATATATACCACGTGGGCATCATTGCATACTACAACAATATACTTCAATTGCCACTAATTTGGTATATTATGTGCTAGAAAAAGTTGTTTTTGAAATATCGAAAAAATACAATAAAATATTTATATTAATTTTCTTTTTTAATGATATAAATGAGCCAAAAAGTGTGTAAAATTAGATTATGAAAAAAAATAAGAATAAAAAATAATTTGAGAAAAGTAAATGAAAAAAAAAAAAGAATAACTAAAAATAGCAAAAAATGGTGAATGAAATTAGATTATGAAAAAAAAAAAATTGAATGAAATTAGAAAAGGAAAAAAAAAGAAGTGAATGAAAAGCACCAAAAATTAGAAAAGAACAATAAATAAAAATAGCAAAAAAGGTGAATGAAATTAGATTATGGAGATAAAACGAAAAGAAATAAATGAAATTAAAAAAAGAACACAAAATAAAGAATTTTTTTTTTTAAAAAAAAAAACGAAAAGAAAGGAGTTAGAATTAAATATGTAAGCATATTATGGTGAAAAGGAAAATAAAAAATAATAAGATTTGGGAAAAAATAGATGAACAAAAAGGAGAAAAAAAAAACGACAAAAGAAGATAAGAAGTAGAGAAATAAAAAAAGAAAAAGAAAAAAGAGACAATTACTTACAAAATTTATAATGCGTAGAAAGGACAAATAATTATGGCGTATCAAAGTAAAAAGGCTTGGAAGGATAATTATTTTTTGCATAGTGAGTTTTGATGTTCTTTTCCCTAAATTTTATCCCTATTTTAAGATGTGCAAGTATAATGATTGAGAAATCTCCCTTTTAGATAAGACTGACTCGAATCTTATATTTGCTTATTCTGACGTCTAATGTTTTAGAAAAAATTAGAGTGTGCTGATGATTTTTGATAAAATTTTTATTTTGCTCAAAATAACAAAATATTTACTAAACAATTATCCATTAAAAAGACCGCCGGAAAAATTTCTCTCAGGGCAGACCTTTTCTTGTCATACTGCATTCACTACTAATGCATCATCAAACATCTAAACTGAAATCAAGAGGTAACACCGAATAGAATAGAAATAAAAATCACATTCTTTAACATCGGTAGTATACATAACTACATCATAAGTCCTGTATCCAATTAGTAACATTCTCTACACAGACTACTGCACCATAACTAAGACAAAAAAGGAACAAAAGAAGGGGGAAAAAAATATATTCACAGACATAGCTGTCTTTCTCAACTTTCAGAAGCTCTGAAGATGGTCAATATAGAGAGAAAGAGATTGATAACATCCAAATACAAACCAACTGCAGCCCAAATATATTCGTCGTAAGTGTAGCGTTTGATTAAATTGTCTGTATCATAGATGATGTATCCACAGAATAAAATTGAGGCTAAACACCCATAGATCATCACAGAGAGCCTACCCAGTGGAAACAGTAGCTGCAATAGGCAAGAAGAACAGGGTCAGGTCTCTTCATAGTAACATTTTTGTGCGCGTTTGTACAATATTTGGTTGTCGTTAAAAATAAAAAAAATAAAGTATTTAAAATTGACGTTAAAAAATTCGGATGTTGAAGTGGCATTAAATTCTCCAATTACTGATAAATCCATATTTTGATCCTAGAAATATACCTGAGCACGCTCAATCTTCGAATACTAAAATGTGCATTGTTTATCCCTTTATATATGAATTATGTAAACTCTATTATCTTCAAATTATGGAATAACAATGCAAATTGAACGTAATACATAGGTAATTAATTGTATCATTCATTAAATTTGTGAAGATCCACAAGCAGAAGAATCAAAAATGCACAATTCAATTAATTCAAAGTTTGAATATGCTCAACCAGCTATCACAAGGACCAAAATAAAAATATGCTCTACATTTGAGGGACTGAAAGTGCCACTTTTCAAAATTTAAAGATTGTGAATGGAAAGTGATATCTCACAATGAAAGCACTTCAAATCAATATTTCACTTTTCAAACAATGGATCAATCACTGATGATAAAACAATATTTCCAAATTCTCAAAGTACTGAAACACTGTATGGAGTATTTATGGCCTAATGGGAATTATGCAATGAAATTAGGAATGACTAAGAAATGGCAAAGTCGACAAACCTGGATGAAGGCAAATAACATGAGAACCATGAGGGCACCAAATAAGAATGGCCCAAGAAAATTGAAATCGTGGCCTCTCTTAGCAGCCCAAAATGTGTATAGTGTCAAACTAAGCACCACTGTTGCTGTCAATATAACGGACTCCAATATTACCTTGCCTGTGTCATCCAAGTGGAGAAATTCGTTATTATCCATATGTCACTAGTATAATCATATAATTTGTGTTTTCCTGATTCCAACCTGACGAAAGGTATAGCTTGACTATTCTAAATTCAGGTTATGAAGTCTCACTTTTAAAGGTAAAACATTCTCTACTAAAACGAGTCTGTAATTCTGAGGCCGTTTTAGACTTTTGATTAAAGATGGGGTGTACTTAGCGCTCTACCAATCATATTTGTAAAATAACAAAAGAACTATTTATCCAAACAATTGGTTGGATTCACTGTCTACTTTTTCTAATGGATATATATATATATGAATTATACACGGGTATACACCTATTATATCATCTAGTTATTTTTAATTTAGGCAATTGGTGAACAACTATTTAGTTTAATTCTTCAACAATACATGTTAAACAATAAATCCTTAGAGGAGGTATAATACCATTCTATTATACTGGTTCCCGGTGTCATTATTACAATGAGAGCTTCACAGCATTGTTATCAATTATAGACCATAAGACTATATTAACACATTGACCAAGAAAAAGGACATTCAAACTCCTAATTACAAAGTTCTCATTATCTCATGCACTTGCAAGCGTGTATACAAGTACTAAACATTGCATAAACCACACGCAATGTTTGGAATAATATTTGAGACTTTTTGCTCATAAAACTCGAACTGTGGCCTTTGATTTACTTTTTATGTGATGGAACTGAATTTATGGATAAAAAAAAATAAATGTTTAGATAAAAGTGTTGAAATTAAATTTAACTAAAACATTATTATTGATAAGCACTTACCACTAGTGAACGCGCAAGTCAATCCCACAACAAAGGACAATGAAACTGTAAACAACCCAAGAAGCAAGAAATTGACCGGATGTTTCTGGTGATAGTAATACAACGGGCACAATGCTGCACCATAAATTAATCGGGTCAGTTTGCAAACACCTCAATTAATTAAAACTAAACATATAATATTTACTACTAATATCAAAAACTAAGAAGGACGTACTAATGAAGGGAGTGATGATAAGAACAATATAAAGTGCCAATCCTGCCCCAGTTGATGCAAAGAAATGTGCAATTGGATGAACCGTAACGACCACAGAAGCAACAGCAATAGTGAGAAGTAATTGAATACTCAAAATTGAGTAAACTTTCCTAATAAAAGCCCAACGTAGTTGTGGATTCTCCAACATAGCCGGATATAACGGCCTTGCTCCGGCTTCCACGTCATCTTTCCGGTAAGGCGTATTCCACGTCTGCTGCCACATGTCACAAATACACCCAAAATGAAAAAAGTGACACACTAATCAATTTGCAATTAAGGTTATATTTGAAATGTTATTTGATTTCTATGGTATTATAATATAAAGAGGTGCAGAGGAGTCGGTTATATATTGTAAACGTTGGTTCTAAATTTAGAAACTTCGTGACTCGTATAGAAAAAGATGACACGTGGAAGAAACAAAAACATGGAAAGTGGGTTAGCTTTTTTTTTTTTTTGTATTAAATTAACATTCTTCTGGACTTGTCTAGATGGATTAATGCTGAAGTTTGTGGTAATACTTCTATCCTTATGAACTTTGGTTCATCGCTTTTGTTTGAAGGCAAAGCCAGCTGAGTTTTGCTGTATTTGGCTTTAGCTTTCTTCTAAGGTTTAACAACATTTGGAATTCCTATTTTTTTTCTAAGTTAATAGAAGCGTGCAACTAATTAATGGATTTAACTAATATAAACTGATAGTATAAGAACATTGCTTGTCTTATTTATTAAGGACATTAATTTGGTTATAGTTAATAAGTATCATTTAAGCAATCCGATGATAGAAAAATTCTTCTACTCAAATTAAACTCATGATAAATTCACTAGTTAGAGTAAAGTTATTACACGTTTGTTTCGTTGGAACTAATAAAACTTCTTAAACGCTCCAGATCTCCATTTTATCTGATAGTGACCAGGTCTTAAGTTCAAAAGTGATCATACTTTTTGAGATAATTTCAAATATTTCTCTTCAAATTTAGTTTCGTAACGAGAATTTTTCTTGCGATTTACAATATTTAGCTTTATTCACTTATGTTTTTATGTAAAACTCTGGAGCTAGCCTGTAAGGCATATTCTTTGCAAAAATTATTTGTAAAGCAAGAATCCCATTAACATGCTAGTGACTTCTACGGATAAAATTTGACTTTTTCTGTTTTTTGCAATCAAATATGTCCGAAAAATCTGGTAACTTCTGTGCACCATGATGACTAGATTTTCAACTAATTAAGTACCTCACTCATATTTCCTTTGAATTTATAAAGAATTTAAGTTTGATGTATAATGTTTCTACACCATTATATAATTTTAACCAACTTTCTCCTAATTTCTCTCTCTCTCTCTCTCTCTCTGAATTTACGTATTGAATTTTTTTATTCTGTCTCTTCCCTTCAACTCCTTTGTTTTCATTGCTCCCAATTAATCGATTGTGTTTCTGTTTTTGTTTTCTTCTACCACCGTAATCTTTTATTTTCCCTTCAAATCCTCCTCTGGTTTGTTCTAAACGTTAATTCGCAATTAAAGTAACAAGCTTTGCAAACACTTACTGAAAAGTAATACTATTAAACACTAAAAAAACTTCAATGCATAAAGTTTTATTCGAGCAATTTAAAGAAACAATAGCCCTTCGAATGCTTGTAGATGGAAAAAAAATTCAAAATTTGTTAATGAGAACTTACTGTTAAACAAGAAGAGGTTCCACAAAGTTTAGAATATATGAGGTGTTTAAATAAATTATATTTATTACAAAGTTCGCAATGTTTGAAGGATTAAAGAATTACTTCAGCAATGATCTTGAGAGGGGAAAAAAGGACAAAATTGTAAACAGGTTTGAGAAGGAAATAGTTTGTTTACCATAAAATTAGGAACCAAATTTGATTAGAGTGCAAGTAAGATTCAACTTTCCTTAATGTTAATTTTTCGGTAATTAAAATTTTTTATTTACCAAAGTAGTATTTACAAAGCAAGGTTCCAAAACTAAGCAGAACTTAGACAGAAGGCCCCAAGTTTGCAAGCATCGCATCTCCTTCAATCCATCTACTAAGCTAACTAATTATTACAACCTTGTGGATAGTAATTAAGCTTCCTAAGCTGTGTATCTAATCTCCTCCTTAGAGCTCCCCTACAGATTACCTCCTGAATGATTGATTTGGTAACGAGGTAATGTGGTATGTCTTTGCTTTTGACAAATCCTTGTGTTCCTCTCTTGCCACAATTGGTTATACACGCAGCTAGTGTCATTCTATAAATCACAGCAGTGGCAGCATCCCATTTGCATGTGTTACAGTCCATTGGAGTTCACCTGGCCAATCAAAAACTGATCTAGCAATGCCTTGCCATTCTAACAATTTGCTCCATACAGCTGCAGAGAAAGAGCAGCTAAAGAACAAATGGTTTAATTCCTTAATGTTAATTAGTCTTCTGTAAATTGCATTTTCATTAAAAAAAAAAGGGTAAACATATTTACTTGAAAAAGTTACTATATTACCTTCAAAATTACCTGATAGTGTATAAAATTTTGTTCACTGACAGTGCACAAAATTTAAACTCATTTCTAAATTGTTCTTTAATCTATAACATATTAGTTTCAATATACGTCGCGCACCTGTAATCTAGCAATTATTTAAAGAAAATTTTAACAATTGTAATTTTTGTTAAATCCAAAATCTAAACATTAGGAAAATGATTAAATTATAATTTTGTCCTACTAAGACTGGGACGCACCCACAAGTATCAAGTTTTTATCGGGCAATTCCCCCTACTCGGGTGGTCTTAGGACTGCCCCCTACTCGGGGTGGTCTTTAATCTTTTCCCTTAAATTGTTGGTCTTTAATTTTTGTCCTTCGCCTAGAATACCTTGAGGTTCTAGGTTCGAATCCCGGCTCAGGCGTTAAAAAAAAAAAATCGCAAGGCAAGGCTTTTAGAGAAATCTGCCTTATGAGGTATAGGTTGCCTTGAGGCATAACTAAAGTTCTACTGGATCTGGCAGAGGTTGCCTTCTAAGGTAGACTTTTAGTTATGCCAAGGCAACCTTTGCCGAAGACGACATAGGTTGTCTTAAGGCATAACTAAAGCTAAGCCGGATCCGGCATAGGTTGTCTTATAAGTCAGACATTTAGTTATTCCCTAAGGCAATTTATGCTGGAGTCGACATAACTTTAGTTATGCCTTAAGGTAACCTGTGCCGCATAAGGCAGACTTTTCCCAAAGTCTTGTCTTGCGAATTTTTCTTTTCTTTGATTGAGCGGGGTTCAAACTCAAAATCTGGGGATATTTTCAGCCACTTTTTTAAGTGAAGGACAAAAATTAAAGACTAGCAATGTGAGGGACAAAAATTTAGGACCACCCCAAAAAGGACAATCCACGCAAAAAATGGTTCTTATCTAATTGATCAATCCAATAATCTGTAATCCCACATACGTATAATCATTAAGCACATTTGATTTGAACTTCTATATAAGAACTCATACAAACCCGCAATTCAGAATCAACAATACAGAACAATTTTTTTTTTTTTAAACCAAAAAACCAGGGGCTGAGCCAAGTGGTGGCCAGGGTGTTCACCCGAACCCCCTTCAGCGAAAAATCACCATATATACACAAGATTAAAATTATTTTTTATGTACAAATAGTACATGTTGAACCCCCTTGACTTCCTCGTTTCTTACTCTTTTATATTTTTGAACCCCTTAGTGAAATTTCTGATTCCGCCACTGCAAAAAACCATTCACCTAGGCTTTCACCTCCCCCTAACGAGTAAACAAATAAGCAGCAAATTACAGTTACGGAGGGGGGCATAGGAACCTAACCTTCTTTAACATCATAGAAAAGAAAAAAGCTATCCTACTAAAGATAATGTTCAAAGAACTTGACCAAAAATCCGAAACAGTACCGAAAGATTCGGCAGTCCATTAATGGTACCAAATAGAAGAAAGAATGATCAGAACAACTCAGCAAAATGGAGCTATATTTCATACCTTTTCTCTAAAGTCCCCTTTCTTTCAATGTTCTAAACTCCATGATTTAAAATCAACAACACAAAATTATTGCAAGAAAAAAGATCTTAGTTATTTGACATAGGTATGACTGGATCAAGTGTAATAGGAGCAAGAGAAGGTGCTTTCACAATATCATTCAGAAAATCCACTTGACCTCCCAATTTAGCTTCCAAAAAGGCCACAACAATCCCTCCAACAGCTTTTCTCATCAAATCCTTTGATCCTTTTCCACTCTTTGAAATCAAACTAGCTATTGCAGCAATTTTGTCATCTAATATATCAGTGTGTCCATAATCCTTAGCTAGAAAATAATAACAAGGTGGCTTGCACTCGTTAAAAAACTCTGAATGGTTGACACCGTTTGGTGCAAATGGTGGGAAGATGTAATGTGCTCGTTGGTTTGACAAGCCGGTGCCAATCACCGCCACTGGGACGCTCTGATCGAACGATCGAGGAATATATTGGAGAATTTTCGGGGCAGATTGGCTTGACGGAGAGGAACCTGCAAGTACGTTCCTAAATTTAGCTCATGAAAATATAAGTCGCTCAAATTTGAGCTATTAGCGAGTAAATTTGGACTTAATCAAGTTAGCTTTGGCTAGATACTTCGACCATATTTAGGATGCATGCATGTATAACACAAATTGACCTATAATCTTTTTAATCAAAACGCAAAAAGATAGCACACTCTTTTCTTTTCAATTTGTATGATATGTTTACTCAACTCGAAGTTTAAGAAAGAAACAATTTTTTTATGAGATAGGTGATCTAGTTGGCTTAAATATGCATGTCATAACATTCGTGTAGTTATAAAACTTTTAAAACTTTCGTGTAGTTATAAAACTTGTGGTCTTAATATGCTATAATATATGTGTAGCTATTTCTTTTTAGTTTTTTTCTTTTTTTCTATTAGGAGTAGGGGAAGGAGAAATTTGAGAGGGGATTATAAGGTGGGGAATCGAAACCTCACCAACAAGGTGAAAGTTCAAGCAGCTAACCAACTGAGCTACTAAGTAGGCGTTTGGCCGTAGATACCAAAAACAAATTCACTTTTTTTGGAATTTTTGAAGTTGGAGTTGTGTTTGGCCATGGTTTTTTAAATTGTAGTTTTTCTTGAAATGAAGTTGTAAAAAAGTGAAAAAAGTGAAAAAATTTTGAAAAACAAGTTTTTTGAGTTTTTGGTATTCCGGAATACAACTTCAAGTTGTATTCGGAATATTTATGGCCAAACGCTTGTGAAAAAAGTGGAAAAAAAAATTCCTGAAAAAAGTAAATAATTTTTATGGCCAAACGGCACCTAAGATTCCCAAATATATGTGTAGCTAAAGTTTCTCATTAAAGGTAAAATGAGAAGTTCAAAATTAAAATATTTTGAAGTATAAAATTTGTCATTCTTTTGAAAATGGAGCAGTAAGAAAATAGTCACACACAAGAAAACAGAGGGAGTCTACTATTGGGTTTGCAGGTTAGATATAATCATGACAAATGATAGAAAAATCTTTTGTTAGTTTGATTTGAACATTAAACAAACTAAGTATAAAAGAGCAAACAAGCAAACAAAAAATGATTTTGAGTTGGACAGATGGATTATGTTATATTATTTCACGAATTGGCTCTGTCCATCTTTACCAACCAAAATTTAGACGAGTTATAAACCCAACCCGTTCATTGATTCAATTCATTTTAATCTGTCCAAATTTAATTTTGTTCGATCGCATATCTGACATCCCTACCTGCAACTGGATCGATTCCTAGAAGTGCTTGAAATTTGAGAGGAGTTGGGGTTGAGCTGGAGAGGTTTCCATATCCTAAAGCTAGTGAAAATGCTGTTTTACCACCTCTGCTGTGGCCTGAGACGGCGATCTTGAGAAGATCTGGTTTCACTTTCTCCGGTAGAATTGAGTTTAGGCGTTTGCTTAACCATTCTGTAACTTTGGCTGCTTTTTTCACTTCCTTGCTTTGAGAAATCAGAGAAGAAAACTGCAAAATCCAAATGCTATATGGTTTAACAAAAACATTTACTGTAGTATTTGATAACTAGACGCGAATTCAGAATTTAATATTGTTGAATTCGATCTTTCAGATTTATATGGTCAGGACACTTTATATTTTGAAAATTATGATTCTCGTGATGATCCAAATCTTACTGCTTACATGAATAATAGAATTTCCGAAATCTTAGTGCTTACAATAGAAATAACAGGTTCATAATAAAAGAAGTTGCATCCGCTTTTTACTAGTCTTTTTTATTAAAATTATATTTTCTCTTTTACTTGTCTAGTTAGCTAATTATGAATAGTATATTAAATTTAGATTTCCGAACAAATACAAGCAATTTAGTAAAAATCTCCTAATAAATGATTTCTTTAAAAAAAGTGTCAAGTCAAAAAATAAAAAGAGAACGGAGGAGTACAAAATTATTAACATCCAACATATATATGTGGATTTAAGGCGGGCGTTGTGAGTTGGCGGGCGTTGTGAGCTCCACCAAACCTATACTTTTCAATCGAATTATGTATATACATGCATAACAATTATTGAATCAAAAGAAGAATTAAACTCATTTTAACTACTAATTACTCTAAATTCTAAATTCACTTCACTCATTTGAGGCGGTGAGGGATTATACTATGTATATACTCCTATATAAAGGCGAATCCATGATTTTTAAAACATGAGCGCACCACTTAAAAAAGAATGAAAAAATGAATTAAGTGGGGATTGATCCCTAGAAGTCTAGGTCATGAGTTAATTCCAACAATTAGTATTATATCAATTTTAGAAAATATATACATAAGATACCTAATTTTACGGAGAGACCATGAGTTCACATGCCCCAAATTTTATTTGCTCCTATATATATATATATAATAATAATAATTTGAATGAGTACCTGAGGAGCAACAACTATGCAGCGGTGGGAAGAAATGTGTTGAAGGAGAGACTTGTACCAGCTAGGCTTGAGAATGAAGCCATGGAAAAATAGTAAAACTGGATATTTCCCAGGTATTATTGGTGAAACAACTAACAATGGACTAGGTGAAGGTGAAACACTATCACTTAATGATCCCTTTTTCACCTTTGTTATTTTCACAGCCACATCTCCTTCTTCAAAAACGTGAAATGTTAATGATGCATCATGCAATAACGGTTCCTCTAATACTTTTTCCATCTTTTTTTCTCTCTCTCTATTTCTGTACGTCGATTTTAAATTTTGCATGCAGCAATAACGTTATGTTCTGTGATTTTATAATCGCAAATTTGTGAAATTTCTGCAGTTGATGAAACTACACGGAAAATTCTCGTTCACGGCTGTATCATAATTATCAGCGCCCTAGTCCATGACTTTTGACACGTACTAAATCGATTGCGTCCGTCCAAGAGACAGTCCAAAGTTTTTTCAAATATTAAGAATTAAAAGTATGAGATTGTTAAGGTAGGCCAAAACTAAGCGAAGCATCAGTCAGATCTAGAATTTTAAGTTTTTAGATTGTCAATTCTAGGACAGAACAACTTATTAGGTTCGAGATAGATTAATTATACAAATTAAGTATATTTTTTTATAACACAAATATAAAGTCTATCCCAAAAAGATCCGCCTAAGAAGCGTGGCAATAACGAGATGTATATATATGACATATCAAGATATTAACTAACTAATATTTCAGTCTTAGCATCTTGTGGTCTTAAAAAATATCAAATAGAGAAATGTGTCTTTTTTTTTTTTTTTTTTTTTTAACGATCTAAACAAAGAAAATTTGTTATGTAATATAGAACAAATGGAGTCTGATCACTTCAGTTTGCGTTGTTAATTGATTGATTGATTTGACATAAATATTGGGTGCGAAGTGTGATAATGGTACATCTGACTCGTACTATGTTATCACGATTTACGACCATCTAACAAAATGCTACTCAATTTGTGAAAAATAGTAAAATATGAGCAAAATATTTTGGAACTATCTAATTTTGAAAAGATATTGAACATCCCGAACTGATAGATGAACTCAATTTGTGCTCCACAAGAAACTTCTGTATATCTGGTAACTCTCTTATTGTTATTTGGACAAAACCGTCACGTCTTCCTGTAATTGGGACGTCGTACTTAGATTTGAAACAATGTCTTATATATCTCCTTTTGTTTTTTGTCACGGAGTTCTTGGAATGTTTGGAAGAATGGTCAAAGATCATATATATATATATACATATGAAATTTCAAAAATGGAAAATAATCAATTATTGACAAGTGATATATGAAGTTGGGAGTTTGTAGTTTGCATTTGTATCTCAGTCTTTTTATTTTTCAGGTCAGTCTAGTCATGCTTGACCAAAATTATCTTGAATGATGGATGATTCTCATATCATTTAAATCGTTCAATTTGACAGAAATAGAAGTTAAGGGTTCACCAAAACGTTACGTAGCTTTGATTCAGAACCCAATAATAAAAAAATTGTGATTTAAAACTTATAAATTTAAAATCATGAATTCGCTTCTCAAGAGTATATATCTCGCTGGTTTAATTGCGAAAGAAATAAAAGATCACCATGTTGTCTTTCCATCATCGCAAATTCAATCAAGTGATTGTGATCAAGTTGTACGTGTAGTGGTCAAAATCAGCTAGGGTCAGGCCCACAAATTTTGCTATTACGTCCATGCCAAACAAGCCCAAAAAACTACCATGACACTAGTGGACTTTTCGCAGAATGTCCCTTTTTGGAACCATAATTTTAATAAACGGCCTTCTTTTTTATTTCTCTTACAATTTATGAACTTTTTAGTCCATGGTCTTAAGATCTCTTTCGGGCAAACTAGAATTTTATGAGATAACGTTAGATCACCTTCTAAAATTTGTAGTTATTGATGGGTGGTTAGATACAATGGCAGAGCCACAAGTATTCAAGGGGTGTCAATTAACGTCCTTCGCCAGAAATTGTACTGTATAGCTAGGTAAAACATTCTCTTTTATATATAAATACTATATACAGTTAGACCTCTCTATAACAGTATCCGTATATAACAACACCTCTCAATAACAACTAAGTTTTTCAGAACCGATCTTTTATGTTATATTTTACTTCTCTACAACAGCATGTTACCTATTGCAGCACAACCAACTTTATAACAATACGCTCTCTGTAAAAATTAGCCCTCATATAACAACTATCTTTTTTTTTTTATGATATAATAATTAACAATCTTTATAAAAATAGAATATTTATGATTATCGATAATCAGTGTAGCGATTTTGACTAAATATTTAATTTGATTCTTTAATATACTATGCTTATGACAAAATAATACATATGGATACATATTTATAATCTATAGATATCATTGTCTTCTATTTTTGTTTATAAATAATTTTCAAAAAGGAAAACAATGTAAATAAGGAGTACATTCAAGTAGAATTAAAATGTGTGCCGTGGAGTTCAAAACTTTATACATTCAATTATGAATTTATTGAAACTGTATTAACTTTCTTTATGTTTAATTAGTGAAGTATGCATATCTTTGAGATTTAAAATTTTAAATAATTTATTATTTTTTATAATATTAAAAAATAAAAAATAGATTTTATGCATCTTTTTTACCTATAACAACCAACTATTATTTAAATGTCAAATGTTGTTATAGGTGTATAATGAGAAAAAATTAACTAAAACCCAACGATGTTGTTATAGAGAGGTTTGACTGTATTGGTTGTTCTTGATTTCTTTGTGAATTTACTCGTCTATATTTTGATACCTCTTAGTAAAAACTCTTAGCTCTGGCATTGATTAGATACTTCCCACCACTATTCATCCCACAACTATGAATAGTGGTCATCTTTTATTTACATAACCCAAGAGGAATAAGGCCATGACTATTTTCAAATATAAGGTCGAAAATAGTCCATGAAAGCTACTTCTACTTGAATTGGTGGGCCAGGTGGAAATTGTCCCATCTAGGAGGCATATCACAGGGTCATTGGCACTTGTGCCTCTATTTTGTGTTTGTTTTTACTTTTTGCTTCTCATAACTTTACGAGGCACAAATTTATATTCTCGTATCATAATATTTTACAAGTTGTGATTATAAAAAAAATGCCCCGCTAGGCATACATTCAATTGCTAGAGGACAAAAATTAAAGATCAACCTATTTGAAAGAAAAAACGTGCAATTGCTATCATAATATATATAATAGAAAAGTAGCAAACCTTTTGTGTTAGGAAGTGAAACTACTTGCTATTATTATAGACATTAATTTGGTTATAGTTAATTAAACTTATAATTAATTCGCTAGTGAGAGTGCAGCTATGGAAAGAATTCAGCAATAAGAAGAATATCACCTCTCTCTCTCTCTCTCTCTCCATAAAACACCAACCAAACTCACAAGTCTTTGTAACCCTTATCAGTTGTAAACATGGGGGAAAAGGCTAAACTTTTCAAATCACTTCTTCAAATTATGACCCTCTGTATTGGAACTTCATCAAAGAATAAGAAGAAGAAGAATATAATAGTTGGGGTGAAGCCGTCAAAGAGTATAATTGAGGAGAAGATAGTTGTGAAGCCGTCAAAAAGTTTAGTGAATCAGATGCATGTTGATCCGGTGAGTTTTAATTTCAGGATTCTCAAGTTATTTCTTGTTTTATGTGTATTTTCTTTGATTATTTTAGGTCATCTATGAATTTGTTTATGTGATTTCTCTTCCTTCTTTTCTTTTGGTTAGCTAGTAAAGTTTAGGTGATACTAATAAATTGATAATATTGACTTTTGATTAACTAACAATAATTTCGGTTTTCACAACGGCTCCTAACTCTCCCCAGGTCAAAAGTTCCGTATAAATCGTGTTTGGGGTGTTTTTACAGGTGTATGACACACGTCTTAATTTCATACATATCATTTTGTCTTTTTATTCTTTTTGTAATTTTAACACCTTTCACCCACTTTTGCTCCAAATTTTCATCTCCAGTGTACCTACAAATTAAATATACATTATTAAGTACAAATCACTATAATTAATACTCCAACGATGATAAAAAGTATTAAAACGTGAGGCATGCATTTTAGGCTGAACATCAATTCTTCCTAAAACTAACAGCTTGTTGTTATTCTTGTAGTATGAATAGAATCTATCTGTTTGATATGGCTCTTGCGTTGTTATGGTATTCTCTGACTTCTCTTTCAAAAGGCTCCAAAGTTCATTTAGACTGTGACTTTGCATGCCCAAGATATGGTTTTTCAGTTTGTCTTGGCTGTTGAAACATGTTTAAATGTTTCTTTTTAGTTTGTTTGTGCTTTTGAGTAATGTAGGCAGTGTCCCCGTTTTTGTTGGATTTTTTTATTCTGTCAACCTTCGCCCCCTGTTTGGATGGTGGTTTCCTGTGGTTAATTAATGTATGATTTTGTATGAAACCATGTTTGTTTTCATTGTTCAATTTGTAAAGACTTTTTTTTTTATGTGATATGGTGTGTAAACAATCTTTTACTTTCTTTTTTGGTTGCCATCCATCATGGTTATATAATCATAAGTTCTAAGAAATGAGTTGTCTATGACCATGCGAAGCGCGGGCAAATTTCCTAATTGCTTCATAATCACAATAAAAGAAAAGTAGCAAAACCTTTTTGTGTTAGGAAGTGAAACTACTTGCTATTATTATAGACATTAATTTGGTTATAGTTAATTTCTTACATTATACCATCCCTCCACCATCCACCCCACCAATAAGAAGAATATCACCTACTGTAGGATTCCCCCACCCACGCCCCACCCTCCAGTCATCCACCCCACCCTAAACATGGTACCACCCTAAACCCAAACCCCCGCCCTTTGTACCACGAACCGTCAAAGAATAAGAACCCCAACTATAATACTCCACTACCACCCACCCTCACCCCCAAGTTGTACCCCGTCTTTAGTGCCATCAGATGCCCCCATCCACCCAGTTTTAATTTCAGGATTCTCAAGTTATTCCTTGTTTTATGTGTATTTTCTTTGAATTACTCATTTCTCTTCCTTATTTTCTACCACTAATAAATTGATAATATTGACTTTTGATCCCACAACCACCCATTTCGGTTTTCACACCGGCTCCTAACTCTCCCCACCTCCACCCATAAATCCTACTTATATTTTAAAGTTCCTTATTTTATTCTTTACTTTTTAGTTTTATTAATATATATAAACTAATTTCTAATTAAAAGTTAAGGGTATTTTAATAAACTTACAAGTTACTATATTAATAAACGATGATAAAAAGTATTAAACCAAATGCAATACAAATATTGTTAAACTCACAACAAATGTTAGTCTTGTAGTATGAATAAACATTGTGTTAATTAATTCTCTACTCTTTCAAAAGGCTCCAATATAATACTTTGCACCATATGGTTTTTCAGTTTGTCTTGGCTGTTGAAACATGTTTAATGTTTCCAGTTTGTTTGTGCTTTTGGAAACAACCATTAAATTTTTCAAGGGTCTCTTTGAGGAGCACTTGCAATGTTCCTCTAATAGTCTATCGGAAACAGTCTCTCTACCCGTCACAAGATAGGGGTAAGGTCTGTGGACACTCTACCCTCCTCAGACCCCACATGTTGGGATTATAGTGGTTATGTTGTAATTGATGTAGCTTTCTTCTTTGACAATTGTTCCTGGATTTTGTATACATACACACAAACATAATAGTGAGCTACTAAAGCACTTGCTTTGTCCTATCTAGGCCAATCAAATCCACTTCCCAGAGGAAATAATTGCGGACATCCTCTGCAGGTTACCTGTGCCGTCTCTTCTTCGATTCAAATGTGCTTCAAAATTTTGGAATACATTAATCTATGATCCATGCTTTAAGGCCAAGCATTGCAATCATGCCAAGAACAATAAAAAATTACTTATTGGCCAAGTGAACCGTGAGGTTGGTTTGACTTCATTTTATTCTGCTTCTTTATCATCGGGTCAACTGGTTGAGGATGTACAAAAGCTTGGTTGCCCAAATCATAAACCGGGCGGTTACTTCATATTATGTTGTTGCGATGGCTTGTCTCTTCTTTTGTATGGTGGTTATTACCATTTTCTGTGGAACCCATTCACAAATGAATCAGTACTACTTCCTAATACTGAATTTCCACCCATAATCACTAGCACTTACGGATTGGGATATGACCCAATTAGTGATGACTATAAGATTCTTAAGATTGAAAGATCGGGTTGTAATTTCTCATCCATTAGAATTTTTGCACTAAAGAGTTGTTCTTGGAGAAAAACTGACTGCCATCCTCGTGGCTTTCGCAATAGTGTGTCTTGTATGGACTCTTTGGCATTTTTTCGTGGCGCATTTCATTGGATCTGTATGGATAATTTATCTAAGAATTTTATAGTTTTATTTAATATATCAAATGAGGTGTACGGAGAAATACCGTTGCCGGAGGGAGTCGGCTATATTCCTAACACGGGTTACCCACTACATGGCGTTTCAGTATGAGAAGGAATGCTTTGTGCTTATTGTAATTCCATAAATAGAGAGGGAACACTTTTAAGGTATGGGTGAAAGACTATGGTCTCGAGAAATCTTGGACTGAATTATTTACTATACGAGGGACCGATCTTGTGGCCACACCGACATATAGGTTTCCGGATGGTGAAGTGCTACTCTACTACGATGAGGGTGCATATCAGGGGTTTAGGACATCCAAAGGACGTCCATTTGGATTCTTGCCTCATATCGTGCCTTACAACAAGGATTCGTTTATACGGAAAGTTTAATCTTTCCAAAATTACTTACTTAGTATTAGCTTATGTTTGACCAAGCTGCCGTTTTTTTTTTTTTTTTTTTTTTTTTTTTTTTTTTTGTTTGGATATCATGCTAACAACCTCTTATTCTTATTTATTTATTAGCTTGCCATTTGTGGTTTCAAAATGTGTTTGCCAATGTTGTTGGCTTTGCTTATTTCATGTTCTCATAGAGGCGACATGAGCCATTTCTAGGCCAAGAAAGAAGTGGTTGAACCCTCCCCTCTCTCTTTTAGTACCTATTATTGCTTCTCTAGTTCTATTTATACTAATTGCTGCTAGTAATGCAATGTTTATTCTTCAGTTGAAAATGATGAAATGACTTTCAATACAAACTATGCAGGTAATGTTTAAGTAAGAAGTATGATGGATTATTACACTAGAATGAGAAGATGAAAATGTAGTATTATGGTACTGAATCTTGTTTTAAAACGTTCGGGCCTGCACTCCTTTGTGTACGGGGGAGAATGACTTATGTATACATAAGAATAGGATATATTTATAAAATATTATGATATTTTCCAATTTACAAAACATACCACTATTTTTCAAGCAAAACATAGACGAAATTTTTTCTCGTGTCATTTTTCTAAAAAAATATATATATATTTTTTAAATTCTGTTTCAAATTTTTATTTTTTTTTATTTTTTTATTTTTTCACTCAAGACTTTAAAAAATCGCTGAAAATTTTGTGTATGAAATGTGTATATCTCACTCAAGACTTAAAAGGTTTGTTCAAAATTTAGTGTATGAAAAATGTTTGATATCTTGTTCAAGGCTTAATTTAAAAAAAAAAAAAAAAATCACTCAAAGCTTAAAAAATTCACTCAATTTTTTGTGTGTGAAAACTGTATGAAATGTGTATATGTGAAAAATGTATATCTTGCCCAAGGCTTAAAAAGTTCACTCAAAATTTAATATGTGAAAAAATGTATGAAATGTGTATATCTAGTTCAAGGTTTAAAAAATTCGCTCAAAGTTTTGTGTATGAAAACGGTATGAAATATGTGTACCTCGCTCAAGGCTTATAATTTTGCTCACATTTTTTGTGTATCAAGTTCGTGTTAGGTTTCTGAAAACTAATAAAACTACAACAACATTGTATACTTACTTTCATACAATATTCAAGGCTTAAAAACTTAGCTCACAATTTTGTGTATGAATCTGTATAAAAATTTCGCTCGCATATACACATTTCATACATTTTTCATATAGAAAAAATTGAGAGAATTTTTTAAGCTTTGAGCGAATAATTTTTTTTAAATTTTTTTTAAAAAAAAAATTAAAAATCCGAAAAAAGTATGAAAGATGAAGATCCATAATATTTTGTAAAATTGTTGTTATGTTTTATAATATAGAGTCTTAAGGAAAAAGAACATAACTAGGCAATAGTTAGAGAATAATTGCATAACCGTAGCAAGGTTATTTAGTTTCCATTTCATAGAAACTAAATATTAAACTTTCAAACGATTTTATTCACGTTCAACTGAATTATAGGGATTGTCGTTTGAAAGTTTAATATTTAGTTTCTATGAAATGAAAACTAAATAACCTTGCTACGGTTATGTAATTATTCTCTAACTATTGCCTACTTATGTTCTTTTCCCGTATATAGTTTGATACAATCATTGGAAAAGATAGTTTTGTTCCTTTTCTTTTAAACGTTTTTTCGTATTTTCTTAATACATATAAAATTCATATCATTAATATAAATGGTATTTTCGAAAATATCTATGCTAATTAATCAAAGAAATAAGGGGAATCTCTTTAATATGGTCTTCTATATTTAGCACAACATAAAAGAGATGATTCTGAAGACTTTTAAAAAGTTATCCAGAAGTCTTTGACAATTTGCTATCCTTAATCAAGCTGCATATGCATAGGAAGAAGTGATTAAGGATGCTGACATTTTTTTCTTTCTTAAACCATCTAATATTCGAAACTCATCATTCGGCTAATTCTGAATCGCACACGGTAAATTTGCTAAGGAAGTAAGGTTTTCCCTACCAAGAAGTTATTTAATTATCACGCTTCAAATATGAAACACCTGATTAAGAATGACGGGATCCCACAATTATCTCATCATATCACTGTAAAAAACTTGGTCCATAGGGTATTTACACCACTCTAATGAATACATAAAACATGTCTTCTCATACACTTTTATTATTAAACCAAAGTTAAGTACTTCCTCCGTTCAGCTTATATGACATATTTTTCTTTTTAGTCCATTCAAAAGGATTTAACACACATTTAATTTGACAATAATTCACGTTACATTTGTCATTTTGCCGTTAATGACAAGCTTTTATCCAAATATTATAATATATTTACCACAAGTTTCAAAAATCTTCTTAATTAAATTGCGTGTCGACTAAATCTATGTCACATAAATTAAAACGGAGGAAATAATACATATTCTCACCTTCACTCATGAATTAACTATTAGTATGATTTGACATAAATACCGAGTATTAGTAAAATTTGACCCAATTGGCGCTAGGATAATGAACAAATGCTATAAGTTGATAACTCTATTTCTTCTCGGGACAATAGAGTTCATAGCATATGGGACAGGCTCATCCTGAACAAGGAAAACCTCATATGCTAGTACGTAGTAATGTCAAATAATTTGCTTCGGCATTCTTTTCGACCTACTGGTACTGCTCCATTCCCTGAAGTGAATGAGGCAAACTTTCACAATTTTAGGCGTGGAAGAGGTCGTGGCCCCAGTCGTGGTCATGGCCGTGGTCGAGGAAGGAATTTTAATCATAATTCTCGTATTGCACCAAATAATACCCTTCATCACCGGCGGTGTAAAAAGAAGGAGGAAAAGCATGAAGGCGTGCCAAAAGAAAAATTCGGAAAATAAATGCTTCCGATGTGGAGGAAGGGGCATTGGTCACGTACACTGTCGTACGCCAAAGCACCTAGTTGAGTTGTATCAAGCCTCTCAAAAAGGCCGAAAAGAATGCCGAAGCAAATTTCATTTACGAAGATAATGTTGAACTCATGCATCAAGATGTGGCGATTTCTTTGAACACACGAAGGGAAAATAGATCATCTAATCGGTGATGGATCTGTAATAACTTAGATATTCATACATGTCGTTTGTATTAGCTAATTTGGTTATGTTTCCATGGTTATGTAAATGAATAGCACAACAAGTGAATGTCAAACGTGCATCTAGCAAATCAAAAATGCAACACCGAAACTATAAACAAGGAGAAACACATACCGATCTCTCCGCGTTAAGATACCGGAGCGAAGACATATCGAGGAATGTGAGGATTGATTTCTTTTCCATCCTCGTCAACTCCGCTGGTGCAAGACTAGCCTTTCTTGCCTCTTCTAATTCCACTGTTTTCCGTGGTCCTCCCTAGACGTAAACGCCCTTTGAATTTTTACAAAATCATAATTGCATCAGATAAATTTTAAGATTTTATCATTGAAGCAGCCACCCCTTTTTTTTATGACTTGAAGCAGCCACCCCTTTATGCAAAAAAAAAAAACTTCAGGCAGCATAACTTGATGAAGCATCAAACTTTAGGCGGGGATTGTTTCTTTTTGATGATAAGGGAAGCAGAACCCTTCTCCAGTGTAATAGCAAGCAAATCACACAGGAGAGGTAAACCGCACTAGGCAAGCCCCGTATGACGAGCTCGACCGAGAAAGCATGAAGGGGTATCGAACTTGAGACCCCCCATTTGGGAGATTCCTTGCTCAACCAACTCGCCCACCTTACCGGCTCGGCAGGGTTTGTATTTCTTAAAAGTTTTTTGAAGTTGTGGAAAGACTTTATTGTCAAAAACATATATCAATTGTTTTCAGGAATTTTTTTCAAAAATCCTTTTCGACGTAGATGGTATTTCTCATTGAAAAATGGTTATTCCAGTAACGAAACACCTAGAAATCTTAAAAAGCTATCTAAACAGAACTTTAACATCAATTGCAACAGAATCCAGGATAAATCTATTATTCCATCTAAATACAAACTAATCCTAATGATAACAATATGCAGCTAGAACAACAATAACTACGCATCACCCAAATCAAGTAATCTATATAATTCAATACTAAATAATTAGACTTTTAAGACCAATTAGCAAATTAATTATATCGAAAGAAAAAGAAAATATGTGTACCTGAAGCAGTAGCCATGATTGATTATCTCAGTAAATCCAATACCGAACCCTAGAAAGATAACTGTCCCAATTCGAGCAATGTTATGATTTTTGTGTTCCGGTTTTTATCCCTTTACCACTCGGGTTTGGTTTATTTATTTCATAATTCATAAAGAACCGACTTAAATAGTTAAAGCCCAGGACCATTTTATTCATTGGGCCTGTATATTTGGGCTTTCAAGATGTCATAGGGTCATTTGCATTTTGGTCCATGTTTTGTGCTAGTCTTTAATTTCGGTCCCTCATAAGAAATAATATTTTCGTGGGACATATGTTTATATTTTCTCATCATAGTATTCCACAAATTATGCGTGCGTCCTTAAAGAACATATGCGGCTCTAGGCATAAGTTTGATTTTGAAGGCCAAAAATTAAAGACCAGTCCGTTTGTAGGAAAAACCGTGCAATTTCTTCACAAACCATATTTTACATCAGATAGCCAACCCAAAAACCTATTTAACTCGGGAAATTTGCCAGATTGCCCTTCCTGGGGGTGGTCTTTAATTTTTGTCCCTCAAAATGGTTGTATTTAACTATTCAAATTTTAGAATTTGGGCCTTAAAGGCAGAATTTACACATGGATAGAATTTGCAAAATTCTGTAAATTCTGCCTTAAGACCCAAATTCTGAATGGACAGATTTGCAAAATTTTGCATTCCATGGGTAGAATTTTGCAAATTCTGCCTTGCATTTTTTTTTTTTTTTTTATTTTTTTTTATTACTGAGCTGAGGTTCGAACTCACAATTTTGAGGTATTAGGCGAAGGACAAAACTTAAAACCACCAATTTGAAGGATAAAAATTAAAGACCACCCCAAATGAAGGCCAATCCACGCAAAAATATATATATATATATATATTAACTCGATATGATATCAGAGCCCAAGTACATCCCAAGTTTTATATTCTTTTCCCTAGAGAAGTGAGACCCACTTTGTATGCAATTTGGGTTGATTTACACAAATATTCCTTTTTAGGCCACTATTTAAGATTTTGTCC
This sequence comes from Lycium ferocissimum, assembly GCF_029784015.1. NCBI lineage: Eukaryota > Viridiplantae > Streptophyta > Magnoliopsida > Solanales > Solanaceae > Lycium > Lycium ferocissimum. The sequence goes on along the minus strand of NC_081345.1, from coordinate 42,457,041 downwards.
TGTTTTAAATTTATCGGATGTCCCATAAGGGAAATTTTTTAAAAGTTAGATTAAATGTAGTCCTATAGAATTGGGTCTAACAATATAAGATTATCATCTAATATTTATCAATTTTAGGCGTGGTCTAATGCTTTCTTATAATATTTTTCAGTTTGTTCAAAATAAATCTTTGAAATAGTGATCTAAAAGGTTCATAGATTGCAACAAGAAAAAAAGGAACATTTACTAAACAGCTGCCCCACAAAAAGATGTCAGTGAAAAGTTCTACGCAATTTGCGTTTTAATCAGTCGTGTTTTTTTTTTTTGTTTGGTTTAATGCATATGAAAAATTCCAATTTGTATTTTTTAAAATAATCTTGGTCATTTAGTCCCTATAAAGTATGGGCAGAGTTTAAGTACGAAAAGGTGTCAATAATTGTGGAAAGGACTAAAATGAAATACAACGGATATAGTACAACAACAATAGTAATTGTATCTCATTCCCAAACTCGTTGATACCGAGTGTCTGAATCTCACTATCTTTTTTCTTATCGGATGTCAACAAAAGAACCTTACTATATTCCATTCCGATCATTCCATTAAAAACTGATTGTAAATATAATTGCTTAGATGATCAAAAGCAAGTAAATAACATAATGAAGACCAGAAACCAGCCAGGCCTACCGATAGACAACAGTGTGTATGGAAGCTTCCAACACACAGTAAGCTCCATATTTCAATTTGGTGCTATAAAAGGGATAAAGACAAGAAGCTCAAATATTTCAGAACCACTACTGTTACGCATACAACCGACAACTCAGAGCACATAAGACATTCATGCGACAATTATATTGCAATAACAGAGAAATGAGGTTGAAGCAGTATATACATTACAAGCACAACGAAGTATTAATCATCCAAGGAGTTTCTCCCATATAAGTTTTTATTTTCCCTGTGGGTTGTGTTCGGGAGTATTTTACAAACATCACAACCAAATCACAGAAACAACGGACAGAACTCAGAATTAACCTTTCATTCTCCTGGTACAATTCACCTACATGCATGTGATGGCAAGTGCTACCTAAACAGGTGCAGAAATGGACTTTGCTCTTCTGCCACATTCATAACTCAGTGCAAGAAGTCCTTCATTGGATCGTCATGGAGGACCTTCTTCATTCTATAGGCCTCCATTTCTTCCGGTGTAACCTACAAAGAAAATATGGTAAGAGATCCCAAAAGAAAAGATACAGACGAGAGTGGAAAGATAAAAAAGCGAAGATTTAGATGTACCTCATCATTGTAGTTCACATTATATTTCCTTTTCCTTTCATCCCTCTCTTCTCTTTTCTTTACATCCTCCTGCTCGGGACAAGAAATACAAATTTCAGATATCATGTTAGATGTGAGCTAGAGCCATCAGTCAGGCTATCATGTCTTAACACCAACACCACCAACCCCCCCCCCCTCTCTCCTCCCAAACACTCAAAAAAAAAAAAAAAAAAAATCTACATTTTGTTTTCAAAATTAAAAGATGAAACTGAATTAATTCATCACCATGAGCAAGAAGAGTGGCTATGAAGGCACCAAGAACAGGTTAAAGGGGATACCTTCTTAAGAGCTTCAGCCAACTTTTGCTGGTCCAGAACCAAATCGTCAGGAACTTCAGTTCCCCAAGTAGCGAGCCTCTTTTCCTCAACCGGCTCATGCGTATCTTGATGATCGATGAAAAGAAAATAAATATAAAATTTAAGATAGATGGCTACACTGTATAAAAGTATCCCTACAAAGTAACAGGCAAGGAAAAAACCCACTTCCAAATATGTCTTCATGCCACAGTGGGATAATATGGCTTGCACATTTGAATCTTAGATAAACTATACATTATAGGTTCAGTTTTTTGAACATGAAATCCAAGGAGATTAAACAGTTGGCTAACTACATTTGTAGTAGCACTGATAGAAAATAATAACAATAATAATAATAATATCGTTAAGAAGAGAAAGTTGAACTAATTGCTTTAATCAAAGGACAAATTCCTTCAACAATTTAGTACTTCATTTTCTATTGTTTAATGATAAAATTCTCAGAATCTTAACCAAAAGAAATCCCAGAATTTATCAATAGTGTATCAATCAGAAAATACACAGATATCACTAATACATCAGACCTTCAACTCCAACTAAAAGTCTCAAACCTTTGCCATCTAAAGCAAAACATAGGCAAACCAACGGTATTCAAAAATTACGGAAGCGAGACAAAGCGCGCCCCCCCCCCCCCCTCTCTCTCTCTCTCTCTCTCTCTCTCCAGCAGACTGCACAGAACCAGAGCCTTTTTCATTCTGCTGCATTTTACTGCCTACCGGTATGACAACAAAAATGTGCTCAAGAAGAGAGTTGATGATATCATTTAATATTACATCGAGGATGATGTAGTGTGTTTTTTTTTCCCCGGAGGAAAGTAACAGGTAACTTAAAAAGGTTTTTTTTTGGTAAGGAGCAGGTAACATTAAGAAGTATTATGATGGTCTCCCTTAAGTTCGGGTGATATCAGAGGTGTCGCCAGGATTTGAAGGAGTTCAGGATTCTAGCGCTTTAAGTTTCTGTGTTCTGAATTTATAATTTGTACATATTAAATGAGTTTCTTAATACGAATACAGTGTTTGGACCAAGGTTACTGGGTTCGGCCGAACCCGTACCTTGACCTCTAGCTCTGCCACGGATGATATACATAAAAACTAAAAGCAAACTACAAAGAATTATGAAAGTTTGGTCATCAGGAAAATGGATTATCGGTATGATTAAAGCGTACATACTAATTTTTGACGAGAGGGAATAACAATCTGAAGTTCAATACTAACCTTCAGCGGACTCTTTGCGAGCAATATTGGCCTTCATAAGATCAGCAGATGCTTCAGCTGCTTCAATTCCAGCAGCACCTGTACAATAGCTGTTTCTGATTGTTTGTTTGCAGCATTTGTAACCCCACTGGTGATTCTTCCACCATGAACCCCAAACTGTGGTGTGGTTATTGATGTAAACATCTTCTTCATATTTGCTCCTAGGGATAGACATCTCCTACAGAAAGCAACTCACAAGTTCAGGCAAGCTACTCACAAATGAATCTAGGAAACATTTTTACAGACATTATCGAATCATACATTCCTGTTAAATGATATTTCTAGTTCTTCCCTGCCCCGAAGATGGAGCAAATGTTTTTTGCATCCCACAAACTAGTCTGACAACTTCAGTGGTGTGGACTTTCCTCAAAAGAGAGTAGGATTTGGAGACAGTATCTAAGAATCTCTGTTGCCGCTGTCCTAATGATGTTTATGTAAATGAGGTTAGCTATCTAAAGTCTTGAATCTGATATTAGCTGTATGAAAGGCAGATGATTTTTCGGGAGGATCTTAATATAGCAGGTTGTTTCAGTTTGGATGAACTTGGTTAGGACAAGAATGGAAATAGCTGCATTCTTCACCAAAAAAAAAAGAGAGAGAGAGAGAGAGAGATGTTGAAATGCCTTTGATTGAGGTAAACAAGACCGTATGTTTTAAGACTGGATTACTTGATATGATGGAAGGTGAGGATGACCACTTTAATTATTCTATTCTCAATATTTGAAGTAGGAAATAGTGATAAAAGTTATTATGTCGCTGGAACTGAAAGGTGAAGGGGAACCTAAACCCGGCAGAGATTGAATACTGATGTGGTTCCAAGAACCTCCCAAGCAAGAGGATATTGAAAATTTAACAGTTTCTTGAATCCTATTTCTTGCTGAGGTAAACTAATTTAATGAAGCAGAATGAACCCAAATGAAAACAAATAACTTTTTGCACTTCCAACAACTACTAAGCTTCAATCTCATAATTTAATATATACCATTACGGTATGTCATTCACCCCCGTGTCCCGAAACTTGCAAAGTGATTCATGCATTAAAATGCAGCTTTTGATGAAAGAATTACCTGTCCCTTCACAATCCTACCAGCACAATCATATTCAACTGCTCTCTCACTCTGACCCAACAGAAGTTCTCTCGGAAGTATTTCTTCACTAGCAGCATTACCATACTTCTCCATGATATCCTCCTTTGTTTGTGACTTCAGTTTCTCTTTGTTAACCTTGTAATTTTTGTAAAGCAGTTCTGCTTGGGAAGGAGCTGCTTGCATATGCACATCATGACCCTTGTCAAAAGCTTCCCAAGCATGAATATTCAGCTGTTTGAACTCCAATGCTTGACCACTAACTCTATTTTGGTTATCACCCTATAAGAGGAAACATAAAAGGATGACTACGTCAAAAAATATAAACCATGAAATCCAATACTATTTGGTGAACCAAGTGTACACTTACAGCATAGAATTTTTCATTTGGATCCATATCTGGAAGAGGGTCTTCACGCATAGACCGGGTCTTGGGATCATAATGTGCAGAATTGACATCAAGATTAAGAAGATATTTTGCTGTATCTTCCCGGATACGTAGATTCCTGGACAATGCAGATGCATCAGTAGCTTGATAAAGTAGTACTCAGACCTAGATGTGTACTACGTGCTTTCTACATAGTACGAGTTAAAGCCATTCACTTGACCCCTCATGGCTGCCACTGCCGCCCGCCCCCAAACCAAAAAAACCATGGGAGCCCAAAAGTAAAGAGGAAGGGTTCAAAGATGAAAAGATATAAAGAAAGACAAACCTAACAGTTCCCGTACTTCCACCACCAGTGGTTCGTACACGCTTCTCCACTTTTGCAAAATCCATCTGCTTGCTTTCATCAACCTTGGCTTCATCTACCTTCAAAGCATCTTCAAAATTTTCATCTTCGCTATCGCCTTTCTCTTCATCTTCTTTGTTATTTTTCTCCTCCAACTTTTTTAGTTGTTGCTCTTTCAGGTATTTCTTTCTTGCTTCATCCCTTGCTTCATATCGTTCAATTATATGAGCATACGAAGCAGCATCATAACCATTCCAACGGTCCCTTTTACATCATAATCCAGCTCAAACTGTTCTATCTTCTCATCAGGAGCAATATGTTTTCCAGTCCATTTTGCTCCTAATTTGCGTGGCCTATCCATGCATGACTTAGCATCGTGGGTCATTGCTCCGCAACTGTCCAAATCACATTATATTCAGACACCACGTAAAAGATAGCACATAGAGCAATACTATTTCAAAGTTGACGAAAAATCACCAAAGTAAATAGAAGATTGGTTATATCTTGAATCCAAAAAAGTTATTTGCTTTTTTCCAACTTTAGAGTTGGAATCAGATGAGTATATTAAATTTTCGATAAACTTCCCAAAGTAATATGAATACACCAAAAATTGAAGTTTTGCCAGGCACCTAGCGCCAAACAATAACTACAAGATTCGAATTTCCAGATAAAAGGATTCCCGTTTGATTGAAATCCTTTTTGACCATATTAAAGGTAAGAGACATGATTTATACGCCTACGAAGGCCAGCAAAAAGAATGTGAATCAACAGGTACATCAGAACATCCAAGAAGAAAGTGAATACTTTACTTACTTTTCACATGCACCCTTTCTATACTTGTCAGCCTGATATATTTTTGCACCTCTGTCATACCATGATTTCGTGTAATTCGGATCTGATTTCCATTTCCTTTGATGTTTCAAACTCTATAGAATAGCACAGCAAGTGAATGTCAAACGTGAATCTAGCAAATCAAAAATGCAACACCGAAACTATAAACAAGGAGAAACACATACCGATCTCTCCGCATTAAGATACCAGGGAGCTGAAGACATATACTGAGGAATGTGAGGATTGATTTCTTTTCCATCCTCATCCAACTCTGCTGGTGCAAGACCAGCCTTTCGCGCCTCTTCTAATTCCAACTGTTTCCTGTGGTCCTCCCTAGACTTAAACGCCACTGCATTTTCACAAATTATAATTGCATCAGATAAATTTTAAGATTTTATCATTGAAGCAGCCACCCCTTTTTTTTTTTTTAATGACTTGAAGCAGCCACCCCTTTATGCAAGAAAAAAAACTTCAGGCAGCATAACTTGATGAAGCATCAAACTTTAGGCGGGGTTTGTTTCTTTTTGATGATAAGGGAAGCAGCAGGCGCTACCCTTCGGGTGAGCACAAGGTAAACCCTTCTCAAGTGTAACAGCCCGCAAACCACACGGGAGAGGTAAACCGCACTAGGCAAGCCCCATTTGGGAGATTCCCTGCTCAACCAACTCTCGCCCACCCTTACGGGTTCGGCGGGGTTTGTATTTCTTAAAAGTTTTTTGAAGTTGTGGAAAGACTTTATTGTCAAAAACATATATTAATTTTTTTCAAAAAACCTTTTCGACGTAGATGGTATTTCTCATTGGAAAAATGCTTATTCCACTAACAAAACACCCTAGAAAATCTTAAAAAGCTATCCAAACAGAACTTTAACATCAATTGCAACTGAATCCAGGATAAATCTATTATTCCATCTAAATAGAAACTAATCCTAATGATAACAATATGCAGCTAGAACAACAATAACGACGCATCACCCAAATCAAGTAATCTATATTGTGCCCACATAATTCAATACAGAATATGCATATTAATTATATGGAAAGAAAACGAAAATATGCATACCTGAAGCAGTAGCCATGATTGATTACCGAACCCTAGAAAGAGAATTGTCCCAATTCGAGCAATCTTATGATTGTCGTGTTCCGGTTTTTATCCGTTTAGGGCTCGGTTTTGGTTTATTTATTTCCTAAAGAACCGACATTAATAGTTAAAGCCCACGACCATTTTATTCATTGGGCCTGTATATTTGGGCTTTCAAGATGTCATAGGGTCATTTGCATTTTGGTCCATGTTTTGTGCTAGTCTTTAATTTCGGTCCCTCATAACAAATAATATTTTCGTGGGACATATGTTTATATTTTCTCATCATAGTATTCCACAAATTATGTGTGTGTCCTTAAAAAACATATGCGGCTTTAGGCATAACTTTGATTTTGAAGGCCAAAAATTAAAGACCTGTCCGTTTGTAGGAAAAACCGTCCAATTTCTTCACAAACCATATTTTACATCAGATAGCCAACCCAAAAACCTATTTAACTCGGGAAATTTGCCGGATTGCCCTTCCTGGGGGTGGTCTTTAATTTTTGTCCCTCAAAATGGTGGTATTTAACTATTGCCTTTCAGGCAGATGCAAATTTTAGAATTTGGGCCTTAAAGGCAAAATTTACACATGGATAGAATTTGCAAAATTCTGCCTTAAGACCCAAATTCTGAATGGACAGATTTGCAAAATTTTGCATTCCATGGGTAGAATTTTGCAAATTCTGCCTTGCATTTTTTTTTTTTTATTGAACTAGGGTTCGAACTCATAATTTTGGGGTATTAGGCGAAGGACAAAACTTAAAACCACCAATTTGAAGGACAAAAATTAAAGACCACCCCAAATGAAGGCCAATCCACGCAAAAAAAAAAAAAAATTTAACTCGATATGATATCAGAGCCCAAGTACATCCCAAGTTTTATATTCTTTTCCCTAGAGAAGTGAGACCCACTTTGTATGCAATTTGGGCTGATTTACACAAATATTCCTTTTTAGGCCACTGTTTAAGATTTTGTCCTATTTTAAATTTATCGGATGTCCCATAAGGGAAATTTTTTAAAAGTTAGATTAAATGTAGTCCTATGGAGTTGGGTCTAACAAAATATAAGATTGTCATCTAATATTTATCAATTTTAGACTGTGGTCTAATGCTTTCTCATAATATTTTTCAGTTTGTTCAAAATGAATCTTTAGACCGTGATCTAAAAGGTTCATAGATTGCAACAAGAAAAAAGGAACATTTACTAAACAACTGCCCCACAAAAAGATGTCGGTGAAAAGTTCTACGCAATTTGCGTTTTAATCATTCGTGTTTTTTTTTTTTTTTTTTTTTTTTTGGTTTAATGCATATGAAAAATTCCAATTTGTATTTTTTAAAATAATCTTGGTCATTTAGTCCCTATAAAGTATGGGCATTTGCCGGAGACCTTTAAGAGAATGGGGAGTTTAAAGTGAACTAAGAGTTTGTGGATTTATTCTTTATTTTTTCAATAGTAGGACTGAATCAGGCCTGCTAATTAATCAAAGAAATAAGGGTAGTCTCTTTAATATGGTCTTCTATATTTAGCACAACATAAAAGAGATGATTCTGAAGACTTTTAAAAAGTTATCCAGAAGTCTTTGACAATTTGCTATCCTTAATCAAGCTGCATATGCATAGGAAGAAGTGATTAAGGATGCTGACATTTTTTTCTTTCTTAAACCATCTAATATTCGAAACTCATCATTCGGCTAATTCGATCGCACACGGTAAATTTGCTAAGGAAGTAAGATTTTCCCTACCAAGAAGTTATTTAATTATCACGGTTCAAATATGAAACACCTGATTAAGAATGACGGGATCCCACAATTATCTCATCATATCACTGTAAAAAACTTGGTCCATAGGGTATTTACACCACTCTAATGAATACATAAAACATGTCTTCTCATACACTTTTATTATTAAACCAAAGTTAAGTACTTCTGTGTTCAACTTATATGACATATTTTTCTTTTTAGTCCATTCAAAAGGATTTAACACACATTTAATTTGACAATAATTCACGTTACATTTGTCATTTTTCCATTAATGACAAGCTTTTATCCAAATATCATAATATATTTACCACAAGTTTCAAAAAATTTCTTAATTAAATTGAGTGTCGACTAAATCTATGTCACATAAATTAAAACGGAAGAAATAATACATATTCTCACCTTCACTCATGAATTAACTATTAGTATGATTTGACATAAATACCGAGTATTAGTAAAATTTGACCCAATTGGCGCTAGGATAATGAACAAATGCTATAAGTTGATAACTCTATTTCTTCTCGGGACAATAGATATACTTAAGTGACTTTTCTATTACAAACAAAAAACACGATTAATTTCGAGATAGTTGAGTGACCATTGGACTCTCTTTTTGCTTATTGGAAGTCAATTTAATTATTTTTCGAAATAAGTCAATTTAATTATTTTTCAAAATTAAATTAAATTAATCAACTTAATATTTTAAAATTTAAATTTAAATATTTAAAAAACATATATATATATATATATATATATATATATATATGATAAAACTACATTTTAAAATTTTGATTAAAATTCACATAATTTGAATCTCGAACAATAAAAATATCACATAAATAGATGGAGCGAGTATGTTTTTATGTATGTGTTTATGGTTACTTTTTGTTTTTGGGTTTCATGAAAATAGTGTCCAAATTACGTAATTAGTATTTGTCAAACTCAATGGTGCTCTTTCCTTTATCTTGTTTTTTTTAAAGGAGAATATTTGATGGATTGAGTTCCTTCGAAAAAAATTATGGAATTGTTGGGAGAACGAATTAATTTTTATGTTAGAATTAGAATGATAGAAACAAGAAAAGTTAGCCGAGATATATTGAGCAGCAAAATTTGGATAAATGCAACCATGATATTTCTAAATCCTAAAGTTCCAGTACCACAAATGGCCAGTCAGTTTAGGCCAATTTCATGCTGCAATGTATTATATAAGAGCCTGTTTGGAAAGCCACCTGGTAATAATTACTACCCAGTAGGTATTTTGTAATTAAGGTTGTAATTACTACAACTTTTTTGTTTGTCATAATGTAATTACGGTGTAATTACAAGCGTGTTGTTTGGTTGCACAAGTGTAATTAGTTAGTTTAATTTAAAAATAAAATTTAATTATAAAAAATTTAAAATTAATATTAAAAAAATATGTGCCTTTATAAATGATATTAAATTAGTTATTTAATAATACATTGTTTATTGAAAATATGTTAATTAATAATCATATATTTGTAACTAATATTGTAAAAAATAATTCATATATAATTTCAAAATTAATAATATTTTAATTTTAATTGATTATAAAACTTAAAAACATACCTTTTTTGTGAGAACATCATGGGATTGGATGTTTGACAAAAAAGAATATTTATAAATATAATGCCATAACACTATTCAAATGTTTGACAATAACTATGTTGTAAGTGAAAAATAAACAACATACAATGTGAAAATAATAAGCCAATAATACTAAAGCAAATATTGTTAAATTGAAAATGTAACCTAAATTCAAAATCCAATTTTTTTTTTTTTTTAACATAATACTCTTATGTCAAATTGTTACATAAGTTGTAACATAAGTAAATACTTATAATTCAAAAGAAAGGAAAATATAAGTCTATTGGCTATTCATGAAATTCTACTTTCATCACTTATGATATGCCAAATTTGTTAATGACTCATTCTTTCTAATATTAAGAGATGTAGTTTAAAAAATTAGAATATTAACACGGTTAATGAATAAAACAGAAACTAAAATAAATATGAGCAATTACATGGAATCACAAGAAGTAAAGGTTGGGAATGAGAAGAAAGGAAATGACATATAAATTCTATAAAAAGAAAAATATATTTTAAAAATACAAATAATTAAAAGAAATAAAAATAAATTAGAAAAGAAAAGAAATTAAAATAAATTAAATAATAGAAATAAAAAATAAATTAAAAAAGAAAAGAAATTAAAATAAAATAAAAAAAGAAATAGACTAAAAAGTAAGGCATAATTACGGTGTAATTGATTCTCGCCCCTCGAGAATGGAGGTAATTACACCCTCTCAATTGATTTAACCGTGTAATTATCTAGTTAAACAAACAAATGGTAATTACACTCAATTACAAGAACTCAGGTGGCTTTCCAAATAAAAGCCCTAAATGTATTTCCAAGGTATTTTGTAAGGTTGAGAAAGGCACTGGTAGTTCTGGTAGCAGAAAATCAAGGGGCATTTGTGGAAGGAAGATCACTAAGAGCCCGTTTGGATTGGCTTATAAAAATTTCGACTTATAAGGCTGAAAAAAAATAAGTTAGATGTAGTCCAACTTATTTTTTTTGTTATCTTATGCTTTAGATAAACTAAGTTAAATGGGTCAATTATTTTTTGAGCTTATTTTAAGCACAAAATGACTTTAAGCCGGCCAAACACACAAAAAAGTAAACAAATTTTTTATAAGCCAACTTATAAGCCAATCCAAATTCTAAGTATTCTCATTTGTCATGATCTAATGAGACATTACAACAACACCTAGATGCCTAACGAAGATAGACTTAAGGAAAGCATACGAGATGGTTAGTTGGGACTTTGTTGAGGAAGCATTGATTGGCTATGGTTTTCCTGAACATTTCATTCATTTATTGATGACTTGTATCACTTCAACCAAGTTCAAGTGAAGGTTAATGGAGAAGGACGTGGATATTTTGAAGGGAGAAGGGGTCTAAGGCAAGGTGACCCTATTTCCCTATTGATTTTTTTATTAGTGATGGAATACCTTACAAGAACACTTAAAGGATTGAGTGAACTACTTGATTTCCATTTTCACCCTATGTGCAAACATCAGATTGACACATGTTATCTTTGCGGATGATCATATGATCTTCTGCAAAGGTGAGATAAATTCAATTAAGAGGGTAATGGAGACTTTGAGGCACTTTAGTAGTGTGACAGTGCTGGTCGCAAATATGGAGAAAACCAATATATTTCTGGTTGGAATGGATGATGCAAAAAAAAAAAAAAAGGAAATTCTGTCATGTACAGGATTTACTAGTGGCACTCTACCAATTAACTATCTGTGATTGCCCCTCTCTTCAAAGAAATGGTGCAAAATGGACTGTCACTAGCTGGTTAACAAGATCACAGATAGGAAACTACAGCTTATTCTAAGCACCTATCTTATCTTTGGAAGGTTGCAGATAATCAATGAAGTGTTGTTTTCCATTTATAATTTCTGGGGTTCCATCTTTATCCTTCCATAGAGTGTGCTTAAAGAGGTGGACAAGAAGTGCAGAGACTATCAATAGGGTAGTTCAGAAGAGCAAAGAAAGATCAAATTGGTAGCATGGGAGCAAATTTGTGTTCCAAAGAAATTTGGAGGGTTAAATATTAAGAGTTGTAGGCAATAGAATGTGGCATCTGTAGGCATGCTACTGTGGAACTTGCAATGAAGAAGGACTTTCTCTGGGTGAAGTGGGTTCATGGGCTGTATATGAAGCAAGATGTGTCAATAGAGAATCACATGCCACCAGGAGATTGTAGCTGGTATTGGGAAAAACTGAACTCCATCAAAATAATGATGCAAAATTGGTACCAAAACGGGAGATACATGCTTACTCTAAAGGGCAATTACTCTCTTACAATGAGCTACAATGCAATGTTAGAAAGCCTAAGGAAAATGCAGGAAGCTGATTTGGTATGGACTAAAATAATGTTACCTAAGCAGAGGTTTATTGTATGGCTTGCAAACCAAGAAAGGTTCTTTGACGAAGGAGAGACTACTCAGATTGCATATACCAGTTGATGATGAAACATGCTGGTTGTGTGAGGAGGGAATACTGGAAACTCAACAACACTTGTTTGCTGAGTGTTCATGGACATTGGAAGTTAGGAACAAGTTGGTAGCATGGAGCAAAATGGAGTAAAGCAAACAATAAAATGGATCAAGAGGAGACCATGGAGACAACTGAAGAAAGAGTTGATCACAGGTATATGGGGAGCTATGATAATATATGGCAAGTTAGGCAATTCGAAATGAAAGTGTTAATTTAGTAAATACAAAACGAGATTAGAGAGCCCGTTTGGATTGGCTTATAAGTTGCCTATAAGTCGTTTTGCCTTTTTTTAGTGTTTGCTGGCAGAATAAAGCCATTTTGTGCTTAAAATAAGCCCAAAAAATTAATTGGGTTTGTTTGGCTTTACTTATCTAAAGCAGCTTATAAGCTGAAAAAAAATAAGTTGGACTACACCAACTTTTTTTTTTGGCTTCATCGTTTTCGATTTAAGTTGTTTTTTTTTTTAAGCCCATCCAAACAGGCTTTAGACACAGAATCGAGGGGATATTGGGTACAAAAAAGAGCAATTAGGTGTGCTAGTTTACTTCAAAGATTATGTAATTAGTTGTTTTGATGTTTGTGAGGCCTAGGTAATCATAGCAGCTTTCATAAAGGTGGCTGTGAGACTAAGTGCTCTTTAGATGTATTAATTATTATTATTATCTTTGTTTGTGTATGATAATAATTTCACATTGATTACCAAAAAAAAAAAAAAAAAAAAAATTGGTAAAGAGAGAGAGAAGATAGGTTCGAAAGTGGGACCCAGAAATCTACTTGGCATAGTATGAGAGGAGCGTACACAACTTTAGTCTGGTGTACTAGCACATATTACAATTTTTCTCAATTTGTTTTTTTTGGCCTTGAGGAATTGAAAAGATGGTGGACTTGAAGTTAATGATATTGACTGGTGGGTATGTGGCATGATGGGGCTGCAGGTTTTTTCTGACCCCCACTACTAGTACTCCATTACACGGTTAACAGAGAGAGAGCCCCCATTCCGGTCAAAGCATAATTTTGTAGTAATAGACGCCGGAGCGTGAGAGCATGTCACCGGAAGAAACAGTATGCAAGTCATCACCGCTGGACAAACCTCTGTATCAACTTACTGAAGATGACATTTCTCAACTCACTCGTGAAGATTGCCGCTCTTACCTCAAACAAAAAGGTACTCCGACGCCTCTCTATTCACTACTACTTTTTTCTTTTTAGCTATTCCAAAATAATACATTTCTATGTTTGACAACAACTCAAATTTTCAAGTTTCAACTTCAAAATTTATGGTCACTTAAACTTGGTGTCCAGTCAAACATATTGGGACGTGAGCTAAGTTACTCGGACTGTCGTCGGATCCTTCAAAAGTAGTGTATTTTTGGAGGATCCGGAAGAGGAAGAGTAACTTACACGTGAGTACAATACATAGAATTGAGGATGCGAAAAATGGTAAAAATTTCTTAAGCAAAGTGATATGTTTTGCGTTAATGTGTTGTGTACAGGGATGAGAAGGCCGTCATGGAATAAATCACAGGCGATTCAGCAAGTCATATCTCTCAAGGCTCTCTTCGAGACGACGCCACATACTAGGAAGAAACTTTACATTCCTCGCTCCGATATTCATGTACAATGTGTGCGTTTCAATTTACTCTCTTTGTTATACTGCACTGATAAATAGTACACTAGTTCACTTTTACTTTGGCACGTTTAGAAGCTAAATTGAATTCGATTAATTTAATATTTTAAAATATAAAATTTAGACGCTCGTGAACTATATGAAAAATACTACTCCCTCCATCTCAAAAAGATCGTCATAGTTACTATTTGGACAGTCAAAGGAGATTTTATTTCAAATATTTTGAATTGTTAACGATTGTGACTTATAGTACATTTTTATGTAGTTTCTGAATATATAATTTTTATTTTAAAAGAATTAAAGATTCCCGAATTCACACCGAAACATGACAATCTTTTTGGGACAGTGGGAGTACATAAGTTGCAATTCTTATATTAATATGATGAAAAAATACATCTTAAAATGTTGGTTAAAGTCATGTAGTTTGACTCTCGAGAGATGAAACGTGACAAGTAAAAGTGAATGAAGGGAGTATTATATGATGCTTAGCTCTTAAGTCGATATTGTAAGCGTAACAGTTCATATTCATGAGTTAATATTAAAAAATTCTAAAAACTAATGTAGGTCCAGAGAGGGAAAGATACTGCTGCAGAACTTTCTGAATCGGCTGAAGAGACGGTGCCTGATGGAAAAAAACAACAGGGAAAACCTGATATTTCCGGTCATATAACTGCCCCTCCAGTCACTGCTGTTGATAAGTCAGCTCCTTCTAGGTGAGTTACAGTCTTCTTGATTGCTTTATGGAATCAACGAATTCTAAAATTATAGCTCAAACATTAGTATGGGAATGAAGTTCTGAATAGAACAGAATGGACGTATATAACTCTAGTAGTCAACCTAATAGGTTTAGGATTATAATTGATTGCTTAATTCATAATAATCTTGGCATTATGCTCAAAGGATGTCTTCTTACTTTTTGTTATTAATGAAAAAGCACTTGACTTTGAAAATTGTTCTTGAGTACTTCGACTTTCATGCTCCATTAAATAGCCGCTAGCTTGTGCAGATCAAATCAGTATCTCTCTCTCTCTCTAACCTGGCCTCCTTGTATCTCTCTTACTTTATTGACATCGGTTAAGTAAGTGGCTTATCAGGAGTGTTTCCCTTGTTTATGTGGTTTTTGGTTATTTGGTCAAATGTTCGAGTAATGTGCTTGAGTTAGGAGAGCATATGAATATTCAGTCTTTATGATGAATTTCAATCTTGCAGCTCATCTGCATAGTACTACTGCTTGTAATCTCGCCTTAATACTATCCTCTGGCCTTTGTTAATTTAATATAGTTTTATTTCCGTATGTTGTTCTAGTGATTGCAAATTTATCATTTTAGCACTTATGTAGGATCCTTGTCTATTGTTAACACATGATCAGATCCAAATATATTCACATTCACCTTGCGTTTTTTTACATGCCTTCGTAACTTATAGTTCATAGAAGCTACTCTATGAAAAAAAAGGCATCATAAGGCAGCATGTGATTCTGCATATGTATCCATTTGACTAGCTATCTAGCTTCAAAAACTGATAGCTTTTTCCGCTTGTGATTCCAGAACAATAGGATCAGCAGATACACCAGTAGGTCAAATGATAATCTTCTACAGTGGCAAGGTGAATGTCTATGATGATGTGCCTGCCAACAAGGTATTTAAGCTTGCTGAGAATTGGGACTTTAGCAACTCAGTGTAGTTTCACCTTTTTCCTGATATGGCCAACTTGCATGTTTTTAGGCACAAACAATCATGTGTCTTGCTTCAAGCCCCCATTGTATGCCTTCAGAAGCTCCATCAAATGCTACTGTAGCAGCTCGACATTCAGCTTGCTGCTTACAAGCTGCAAATACTAAACTACGCCCAGATTCGGATATGGTACCGACTATTCAAACAGGTCAGTAGTTGCATTACTTCTATCTTCTTCTACTTTACTTGATTATATTGTCTAGTTGAGAATGTGTATTAAGTAGTCTTTGTTTCTGAGGATTTTGGTGAGGCGAGCTCAAAGGTTAGCTAAAATGAAGCAACCATAAGAAGTCAACGTGACAAAAATGTAACAACTTTATGATCCTAAATGCCATACATGGGGGTGGAAAATATCTCTCTAAATTATGACTTCTGTGAGGTGCTGAGTCTTTTTCCTGGGATCGTCAAGGAAGATGTTTATTGTATCCTGTATTTCAACACATTTTAGTTTGAATCTCTTGCAGTGAAAATGAGTGAAGTTGCTCGAATGCCTGTAGAAGAAAGCAACAGCTTAAATGATGACAATCCTGGTATGTTCTTAGTTATGTTTTTTCTCTTCTTTCCCCACAAATTATTCCTTTGAGATTGCTTGCTAAATTTGCGAATATTAGGTTACTTTGTTCTAGTAGAAACTGAAATATAGTATGAAAGGCATTTTAAGATCCACTACTTTTCAACAACTGAAGAAATGGCATTTTGAGATCCACTTATTAGAAGTAAACAGTCTCATAGAAAAGGGTGAAAAATACTAGAAGTGAAAAACTTCCTTTCCATGCTAACCATATCTTCTAAGAATTATAATTGGGTACTCTGGAAACACCATCATCAAGACCACAAATGTAATCTGAGCGTTGGAGGGCAACTTTGTGTTTTCTGTAAGTAAAAGCTTTTCTTTGGTGAAAAATGTTGGTCTACTGTGTTTTCCTTTTCTTTCGGAGGAACTACACTAAAGTTGACAATATTCATAATACTGAAAACAATATGAACATTATATTTAATTATGCTTAATTTTCTTCTACATCTATTTTATGTTCCGCAGAAGCAGTGGAGAGTCCCGCAAGCAGGAAAGCATCAGTACAAAGATATCTTGAGAAGCGAAAAGACAGGTATTGCGATAACTGAACTACTCAATACGAAAAAACTGAAATAATATAAGAAAATATTCGTACTGCTTTTTGTTTCTATCTGTCTCTCACATCTTTGTTAGGTAGGTTCAAGTGCAAGAGAAAGGTAGAAACAACTTCATCAGCTAGCTTGGATATCTATTTAAATGATCAAACCGGAACTCGTACTTCAAGTAGGGCTGATCTTTGCTTCTCACCCCTTATTAGACTGTCTACTGCACCTACAGCAAGTTGTCCCGTACAAGAGAATATTCAGATGAATCCCACTTTTTCTAGTGGTATCAATGATAGAGGTGATGTTGTTTATCCCTTGAACAACCACGCTACTTTAATGGTCATAGTACTTTTAAATATTCTATAATATCTTTTTTTTTTTCTTTTTCTTTTCGGTTCTTCAATTAGTCTGTGCATGATATAGGGATTTGTTATTGACTGAAAACTTTCCAGATCTCAGAAGTAATTGAATATTACTTCTAAAAAATAAAATACTCATAGCTTTCATTAGGTAACTAGGTCGTCTATGACAAAATTTGATTTTAACTTCTAAATTGGCCAATTGAATTGCAAGATAGCATCATATTCCGGTCTCACTGCCTGTTGAAAGGAAGCTATTGCCTTTGTGAACCAACTAATCCTCCCTTGGGAAGTTAGACACATTCCTAAGATGCCATAGTTTGTAAATTTAGTGTTTCCTTATAAGTAATTAAATAGTGAATACAGGAGTTCCATTGAGTTCATTCATTATCCTATAACATATCTCGCTTGTTTCTTGATAGATGTCATTGCAACGACAAGTACTGAGCATTAACTATGCTAGTCATTATTACTTGTTGTCTCCTCCTTTATATAAATCTTTTGAGCCTCTGATCGAAGCCTCTCATTCATTTTTCTCTTACTTATAACAGTTGCCCAACTAAACCAATTTCAATCTCCTCCCAGCGTTTTCATATATTCTAGTTCTGTAGACTGGTCTCTGGAGATGTATGAAACTTTGAAATTGGTCAAGTGTTTGATACTTTTTGTTGCTTTTCAGATGTCAAGGAGTAATGTTGGAAACTGAATGGTTGGGGACGCGCACCAGATTTATATGTTGTCTTGAGGTTGGAGGCCAATCATGTTCTAGCGTTTAGATAGTTAAATGAAGTGGGATGTTGATAGCACTTTTTTTGGGACAATATATGTGAAAACCGCCTTCTCTATCTAGGTTGTATGTAATATAAAGGAGGAGAAAATTAGTGAGAAATAGTTCTCAGGTCATGAAAATGTTTTTTGCTTTTAGAATCTTATAACAGCTAGTCTTCCTCTTCAATATTGATTTTAGGTAGCTTTACCTTGTTGCTGGAATCCGTTCTCATATGTCCAACTTTATTGTGTGTAATTCACTTTCTAATTTGTGTTACCAAATGTTAATTATTGTTTCAACGGTTTTTGAGAGAAACCAGTGGGAACTGTATGACTTAGAATGTTATGGTGGTTCGTGCACTCTGATGATCCTTCATGTTTAAAAGTAAGCTTTCCTGCTTATTGAAAAAACTAAGGAAGACAAAAGGCTAAGTTTTTCTGAACCACATAGGTTGACCTACCCTGTTATTTGATCGGATTTGCTCGATTGTTCCACTCCTGAAGATTGTTAATTTCTTCTTCTGTTAGTTCAGCTATTTGTTGACTAAGACTATACAACAGGATGCTGCGAATGAAAACTATTGGAAAGAATTGTCTCTATGTCTCTGCATACTGGCGCTATTTGATACCTTTCTCATGTAAACTTAAGTTAAAGATCATGTTGTAACTGGTATGATTCACATGTCTATATGAATCATCAATGAGTACTACAGTGTGGAGTAAATAGTTTGAGTAGAGCAACATACAGAGGAGAAGGAGAGTGCACCAGTCAAATAGTGTAGTTGGACACTGACAAAGGAAAGGCAACAAGTGTAGTTGCAGAAATTCTATTGAAATTTCATTCCTGGTATTTGACAAAACGAATCCTCCCATTATCAACTTTCCTCTAGAAAAATTCTTCCTTTGTGTTTTCATGTCTTCACAGAACTACTAGTCGAACCCTCCCATTATTAATGTCACAACCATTAAGTAAATCTTAGAACAATTTCCCGATGTCAAACGTATCACCTGTAATCCATAAGATTACGAATAGCAATATAAAAATATGTTACACAGCAACTATTACGATTCCTCAATGCCAAAGAAATTGCAAAATTATGTTATAAATGGTAAGTAATATCTTAACAATATGCAAAAATAGTAACTAGATTACAATAATTTTATATAAAAAGGTATGACCTAATAATATAGAGGAGAAAATGACAAAAATGGTCATTTATTTAGGTGGATGTTCTAGTAGTCTCTTAAATATACTCCAGAATAGTTTTGATCTTTTAAATTTGCCAAAAGTGAACATCTTTTGTTTCTGTAATTATCTTAACGAACTCTATTTGTTAAAATCAATTTTTTTTTTCACAGTTCCCATCAAATATTTAACATACTATGTGTGTTAGATTTGACAGAGACCCAAGCTACTCATTTTTTGACAAACTTAAAAGGATCAAACCGCTCAAGAGTATATTTAAGGAAGTACTTTAAATTTACCCCACACTTAAGGGACCAATTTTGTTATTTTCTCATTCACCAGAAAAGTCCTTGAAATATGGGCCGATTAACCCCGGCCCTATCCAGTCTGGCAATCAACATGCTGAAACTTGAAATTTCTCACTTCCATAACATAAGCGCAAATACGATGCAAGATTGACACCTTGATTTATGGTAATATGCACATATTTAATGTTCTCCATGAAAATATTTATACTTCAAAATTTGATGTTAATTTAAACTGGTTGTGGAAAATTGAGTAATGCACATATGTAATGTTTTCCATGTAAATATTTTACCTTAGAAATATTTCTCCTATGCTAAGATCACTGTGATATGGTCTAGTGCCCTGTTACATTTCTGTATTTATCTGTTTTTTGGCATCAATGGAATAACCCCAATTAGAGAGAGAAAAAAGAGCTTGACTGGGGTGGGTGTACGTTTATAAAACCTTTTAATATCAATTCCTTTTATGCTTGTTAAAACTGCTCTGTTGGATCTTCTTTCCTGTTATGGAAACTACATTCAATAGAATGATACAAGTCTCCAGAAGTTTATTCCATATATAGCCGACCATAGTATCTAACTGTGTTTACTACAATATTAATTTTCGTTTTGTTTTGCTTTACTATGCGTATAGTCAGTTTTATTTAGATTCGATCCACTGACAATGTACAATATTCTCATTTGACGTGCTACTAACCACAGGCTAGCCACCCTCTTTTCTAAGTTACTATTCAATCAAGATTGGTTAAAGAGAGCATTTTGATAAGATTGTTCAGCAGTTGATTGTTAAATAACTTGATTTTGTAAATATTTGTTGCAACAACCAGACACGGTCAAAGGCGGAGCTAGGATTTGAAGTTTATGGGTTCGGGATTCTGAATTAGTAATTTGTGCAAATTTAGTGGATTTCTGAAGACAAATATAGGATTTGGACGAAAACTACGGGGTTCGGCCAAACCCATAACCTAAACTCTAGCTCTGTCCTTGGACATTGTATGTTCGTTAGCATAGCTAATTCTCAAATATTTCACCTCCACGAAGTTTGATATGTATTGGACTCATAAATTCATTGTCTGCTCAACATAGTCATAAATTAAGGCTTGGTTTTGATGGCAGAGTTTACAATGGTAGGAGAAAAGGTAGCACTTCTCTTTGGAGCATTTCTTTGTTCGAGTTATGCTTATGAGGTCTCAGTATCCTGTATGATGGCTTACGATGAAGGCGATGCGTCAGCAGTTTTCAACTCGCCTGAATGTCCTCGGTGGGATTTTTCTTCTGCTATTAACAATGTAACAGATGACTGCCTGGTAGCGACACATCAGGGGCGTAGGAAATACCAAGAAGATCGTATTAGATGCTATCTGCATGTTACTGTTCCCGTTTTAGGTAGTTTCAAACCTAATCTCCTGCCTTATTCAGATATCTAATTGTTATAAAAGATCTGCAGCTATTGTTACTTAACTAGGACTTGTTAGCAATGTATCTATCTCAAACTACAAAGGTAGCACCTATTTGGAACCCTCTTCCTTTGAAGACCCAAAAAGAGGGCATCCACTATTTTTTTTTTTTTGATTAAGCACCGGGTGTCCGAGTCTCTTTGAGCCCCGACTAATCCCGGGGGTGCACAGGCCCTCGGCAAGGAGTTTCCCGCAAGTGCACCACGGGTAATTCAGGGTTTCCCCAGTCCGATGGCAAAGAGGGCATCCACTATTATGTGCGAGTTGAAAACTCTTCTGACTAATAGCGTTTTTGGCAAGCTTCCAAAATCTGCTTATTTGGAAAAGTGGTTTTTGCCAGAAGTGGTTTTCGAAAAAGTACATTTGGAGAGTAGCAGTTTTTGTTTGGCTAATCAATTTGAAAAACACTTTTCCTAATATTAGAGCATTAATTTGTTCTTGGCCGAAGTTCCGAAAGTGTTTTTTGGAAAAAGCTATCTGAAAAACAACGTCTCCTACCACTCAAAAGCACTTATTTTTTCCCAAAAGGCTTGGACAAACACCTTAACTCTCTAAAATATGCAACCTTTTGAAATAAAAAAAACACTTTTGGCTTCCCAGAAGTTTGGCCAAACATGCTAGAAGTCCAAACGTCAAAGACATCACGATGGCTAGTCTCTTTGTTGTAAACGATGCAGTAATCATCAAAACTACTCATGTTGTTTAGCGCTATATTTGTGAAATATGATAAGTTCCTGATTTGTGTGCTCATCGTTTTCTTCATGATCACTAGGTGAAGATGGGCCTAATGAAGCTGGTGTGGGTATAGCAGCAGTGTTTGATGGACATGGAGGCAAGGAAGCAAGTGAGATGGCTTCTCAAAAGTTTTTAGATTACTTTTTATTGCACGTTGTTTTCAACACATACAAAAATCTCTTTTCACACAGTAACGAGCATGAAGAAGCAGGTCAACATAGCTTGAAATTCAAAGGTTTGTAAATTGTCCTACTGGAATTTGGAATATCTTTCTAGACTGGTTATTTTTTGCATTAGTATTTTGCCAAACTACCAATCTGACTGTTGTCATATAAATTATATGAAACACCTCTAACATGTTTTAACTTCCTAAATGGAGATGTCTATTCCCTTTCAACTTTGGGATTCCTTTAAGTACATGATTTTCCTTATAGTCGTCTACGGCGTAGATATATAGGAATTTTTTAACCTTTATACTGTCATATCATACATGTGTCTTTTTTTTAATTTTTTATTTTTTTTTTATTTTTTTATTATCGTGGTGTCTGGGCCAGCTTGAGCAAACCTCGACTAATTCCACGTGATACCTGCTACCTCCCACCAGCACAGGTATCGAGAACTAATTCCACATCCTTGTCTCATATCATACACGTGTCTTGCGGTTGTACTTTGTATCTTCTATGTTTTTTCAGTCTCAAATCTTTCATTGCATCTGCATACGAGTTAGTAATCGCCCGTTAAAGCATGTGAATATACACTTTGTGTGCATCTCAAACTATTAGGGAAATCGTTTTATGCATATAAATCCACTCTTGACAGTGCAAGTATTGATGTTTACACAGTGCTAACGGGGCATTATATGTAGTTGATGATGAATCGACACATGGAATTCTAGCGAAAGCCCTCTTGAGAACAATCCAAGATATAGATTCAGAGTTTTCCCAGGCACATACAATTTCTCTTGGTGTTTGTTGTTTTCTTAAGCTGCCCTTTGGATTTTCAAGTCAATTTCTCTCTGCAGGAAGCTTTGAAGAATGACTACATTTCTGGATCAACTGCAATAGTCGTTCTTTGGATGAATGGGCAGATATTAGTTGGTAACTTGGGTGATTCAAAAGCACTCTTATGCTCGAGGAAAACTCATTTTGATCAGGACAGTGAAGGTTTAAAATCTTCCAACTATTGCTCATTAGAATTCTGTTGATTATCACATTGTTGCTCACGGTTAAAAAGGCCAATTATTTGTCACCACTGTCCCATTTTTCGCACTATCCGTTTACTCTGTCAGCTCTGCTGAATATCTCAGGTAGGGGTGTCAAATGGGCGGTTGGGCTGAATTTGGGCTGGTCAAAATGGGTTGAGTTAATAAATGTGTGGGTTATTGACCCATCCAAAAGTTGCTTCGGTTGAAATGAGTTGCGCTGGATGGGCAAAAAGCCTAGACCGCAGGCCATAACCCAACCCGCCCAATTCTCACTAAGCTTTTATTTTTGTGTTTGTTCTTTTATAATCTTTTAGTACTTAATAAAAACTAATTTGTTTCTTTATTATGGTTTAAAATAACATATCAAATGAAAAAAAATGTCTTTTTGAAAATATTTTGACAAGATTTCTCATGGGCCAATTTGGATTACATATCAGCCCACTTTTTTGATGGCCTGAAATAATAAATGTGTGGGTCATGACCAGCCCAGACTCGAGCGGGTCATGTTTTCATGGGCTAATTTTACCACCTCTATTCTCAGGTGAATTGTTGACAAGACTTCAAGCTGAGGAACTAACAAGGGATCACTATCCCGATAGGGATGATGAAAAGGCTAGAATTGAAGCAGCTGGTGGGGTTGTCCTTCTTGTTGGCGTGCCTCGTGTCAATGGTATATTAGCCGTCTCACGATCTATTGGAGATATTCGTCTGAAAAGGTGCATCTTCTACTTCTGACTCAAACTGATTTTTCTTCTCTTTGTCAACTCTCTTTCTCTTTCTTCTGATCTATTTTCTTTTGGTATTTCTAGGTATGGAATTGTTGCTGAACCAGAGGTCACGGGTTGGAGACGTTTGTCAACTGAAGACCGGTATGTGGTGATAGGATCTGATGGCATATATGAGAGAACGAGTCCCCAGGATGTCTGTAATATTTTGCACGAGACATCCATCGACTCATCCTCCTGTTCATCATCATCCTCTTTAGCAGACTGCATTGTCCACAATGCATTTTGTAAAGGTAGCAGTGATAACTTGTCTGTTATTGTGATTCCATTGAGACAGATATCCCCTTCCCTGGAACACAAAGAACAGATATAAACTGTTCTTCATTCAAGTATTCCTTGCAAGTTGCAAAGATGGTTTGAGTAATGATTTATTACTTACTTCAAGGGGATGCGAGGGTGCTAACTACGCAAATGTATATGCGTGAAAAACAGGCAACAATCTCTTAAATGATGAAAAATTGTGTTATTATATTAACTGAATACGTAAATTCAAAATGGTTGGCATATTTCTCGATATTTTGATGCAATATTATCATCTAGCTCCTGATCAAGTTTATGTATATCATATCTTTCAGATAATAAATGTTTTTCAGTGTACGTTGCAGTTGATACTAGCTTGACAAGTTTGATTATATTAATAAAATGGTATATTAGCTAAAAAAAGATTCTTGTGTTTCACATAATGTATTGTTTCATTAAAGTTAACTAAGATTAAAGCAAATGTGTGACCGTTGTTATTACTGTATCCATCAAGGCGACAATTTATCTTAAGCAAAAAATATTCGTTGCCTGGAATAACCCGAGTCTCCTGGGTGAAAGCTAGATATGGATCCCTAAATACAACTATACAAGTGTGAACATTACCACTACTTCTTATCTAAGCGAGTCGAAAGGCCAGATAGTCATCTTTAAAGGCTAATAACTCGTACATATAGATTTTTATTTTATTTTATTTACAAGTGAACATAAAAGACCTAATTATATTTATATCAGGATTTTGAATTGCTAATAGTGCAATTAGAATTGTGTAACCTTTTAAGCCAAGAATATTTTTTTTTATACTTGATTTGGTTTTAACTAAAAAAGAGTCAAACCAAACCATACCAACCCGACATTATATGTATACAATTTTTACAAATATTTTATGTTGACACCCAATTTTGTCCCACCTCTCTTCCGAAATACCTATTTACGCTTCTAATATTTTTGACAAATTAAAAAATATTTATATTTTTTTACTATAATTATTAGCCTCTTATCAATATCGGCGTATTCTATTATTACTAGCTATTATTATTATTAGTTCAAATATGAGCCTAATTCACCTCCAATATTTTCGGATTAACCCAAAATAATTTTCATAGCCCACTACCCAATTTTATTCACCCCAACCCAATTTTCAGACCAGTCCACATTTTATTCCCAGCCCACATTTTTTATTCACCCCAGCCCAAATAATTACCCAAACGGACCAGCCCATACCCGTTTAATTTGTACCCGACCCGGCCCAACTACCCTTTTTAACAAAATATGAAACCTTAGGGTTTCATATTTTTTCCTTCAGCCGACACCCCCCCCCCCCTTTCGTTCTCTTCCTCTTCTCTCTTTTTCTCCTTCATCATCTGCATCCCCCACCACCGCCGCCTACACCCCGCTCCCACTTTCCACTGTTCCCCACGCCGCTCCCTTCCACTTCCCTTTGTCCCCGCTCTCTCTCTCTCTTCTTGTCAAACGAAAACCCTAAAAAAATTTCCTATAAGTACTGACTTTTTGATCCATTTAGAGGAGGTTTTTTTTTGATTCAGGAGATTCCCCAAGAACTCAGAGGCTTGGGAATCGCAGAAACCCCTAAGAAAAGATTATTCTTAGCTGCTTCGAATCTCTGAAAATAGGAGTTATCTTAGTCCCTTTGAATACCCAAAAAATACAAAGTCTTCAATCGTTCAAATTCCCTTCTAAAACATTAGTTTCAGTTTTCTTGATATCATCTCAAAAATACTAAATCCATTCTGTTTTTGCTCGTTCGAATCTGAGTGCCGAGAGCTCGAAGTTTGTGTTGTTTCGAGGTAGTTCGAAGACTCGAAGCCTCACTTCGCTGCACTCGAAGAAGGTAAAAAAGCTTCCTTAGTTGAATTTATAGTGTCTTAGTATGTTTACGAATGTTGACGATTGTTAAGGTTGGATTAATTGTTAGTTTAGCATATTAGTGAGTTTAGGATTAGAAGTTCGTTTAATTTCGTATGAAATTCTTAAGTGTCTGCAGGTTAGTTAGCGATTACTATGTGATCATTATGGTTTAATTTAAGTTAATTTAGCTTAGCATCTGTCGATATGAGTAATTTTGATTAGTTATTAGCTTATTGATCAGAATCTTATGTAACAATATTTGTCATGGGTCGTGCTTAATGATCACTTGTACCTGCAAAATAGTTGATTAGTAGTAACTTGAGTCATTTGTACCTATATGAAGCCTTTACTGTTAGCTATCCTCCATATTAGTATGATTCCTCTTTAGTTCAGTAAATCATGAGCCCGTTTAGCTGAATATTAATACAAATCCATAGTTAAATGATTTTATGTTAATATAAGTTATGTATGATTAGCTTGCTGGTTTTAGAGTGATGTTTGCTTTAGTCCAAGGTCACTAAACTTCATATTTTTTTTATCTTCCAGTTCTGGTATGTAGTGTGTTTCCATGCCTAATTTGTTGTTTAACTCAACATGTCGCTAGGGCGTATTTAAATGCTTATATGATGTAGATTCATTGTCTCATTTAGTTTCTTGTTGTTAGTTCGCCTTCATTATATGTTTGTCCAGTTTAAGACATGTTTGAATGCTCTTGATTAATGTTTAGTTTGCCTTATACTTATAACCAGCCTGTTAGTTTAAATATGTACGAAAGCATTGTGTAATTTGTCCCTATTAAGCATGTGTCTTGCGTTAGTTGAATGATCTAAAGTAGAATTCAGATATGTTAATTTTGGATCTGATTGCCAGTATGTGGTAGTCCAGTTTAGACTATTATTTGCTTGAACACTGGTTCTGTTAGTCTATTATTATAGTGGATGT